>NC_032015.1:8935080-8938353 GCF_001865875.1 Lupinus angustifolius | reverse complement strand
GATGCCCAGAAAGTGTTTGATACGACACCGTCCTGAAATGGACCATTCTTCGGAACCGATCGATCATATATATATCCTTGCGAGGAATAATTTTTGGTGCGATCAAATCGGCTTGTTATGGGACCTGTACTCTTGGTTATTTCCGAATAGTATATTGGGAGGATATTGGTGTAAGGATGGATGAAATATGCATAACATTCATACATTGAGATCGTGGATGTTAATTCCCATGATCCGAGTTATAACCGCATTCATCATTGTGCATTATGTTTGTGATCTATATTGTGTATATTATGTGTGTCCGTCTAGATGTGATATCCCGTGTAATTCCACGCCGTCAATGAATTATATTCATTAGATGTCTTACTCTCTCTTCTTTTCCTTTCTTTCTGCTTGTTCTCGGTTCGAGTTCTCGTTCAGATGGACCGTACAGCGAGGATTCAGAGCTACCGATTCTCGATGTCCCAGGAGGGGACATAGAGTAGTGATGGACATAGATATACCTACACAAGCCCTTGTGCCTTAGAGCTAGAGATGGTTTGTGACGGCTCTACGATGTGCTTCTCTTCTCAACATGCAAACTTGCAGGATTCATTCACCTTGCCTACTCGAAGATTTGCGCCTACGGCGCCATCCATTCAGTTTGTGATGCCTCAGAGACCCACTGATGTTGGACCATATACTCGGAGACAGAGTCGGGATGATGTGCCCAGTTCCCCACCGGGGAAGAGAGCTGCTATATCGGTGCCGCCTGATCATCAGGCAGAGGCGAGAGTAGGAAGAAAGTCACAGGGTTCGTCCAACAACCCGGAAGAGGAGCGAGAAGCCGAAGAGGAAGACTGTGTGGAGTTGGTATGTATAGAGGACTCCATTGAGGTGGTGGACCTTTCTTCCAATTCTGAGGCGGAGGAGGATCCTAGCGAGTGTTCTAGTACACCCGCTAACCCTTGAGCTAGTCGCTAGTGGTCATTTCTATTTTAGTTCCCTTGAGGCGAGTATATGTGTAGGGTACTTATAATGTTCTGAATAAACCAGACTATTGTAGACATGTCAGTTAGGATTAAAATGTATTTCTGCCTTGCCTTTGTATATGTTTTCAGTTATTTCAATAAAGGATCATTCCACGAATTATTGTTATCTTTTCCGCATTTTAGGTTACTAAATGTGATGTCCCGAAAAGGAATTAAATGTAAATGAGGAGTTTTACATTATAAATGTTTTTACCCATTTTTGGGCAATATTGTTGGAGTAATTTTCGGGGTGTTACAACATGGTATCAGAGCGGTTATTTTCTATTCGGCCTTGGGCATGCCTCACATGCTTTCTTGCATGACTTGTGTGCTTAATTGTTTGCTTGTATTATTCGGTTGAGATTTCCTTGTTTGTGCTGCTTGATTCGGGTGTGACTCATTCGTTCATATATAATGATGTTGTTAACCGATTAACATGCCTATATTGTCCTTATCCTATGATCTAATTGTATCTACACCCACTAATGAACCCGTCATGGTGTCAGCTATGTGCTCTAGATGCCCTATAACTTTAGATGAATGAACCTTCGCAGTAGACCTGATATGTCTACCCTTATCCCAATTAGATATTATCTTAGGGATGGACTGGTTGTCTAACAACCATGTTCTCTTGAACTGCTTTAACAAAACCATAATCTTTAGCGATCCTAAGAACCTCATTGAATCCGGTTATGAAACCAAAATCATTACCGCCAATCAAATGAAGATACTCTTGATGGATGGAGCTCAAGCATTTATGATGCTGGCATCATTGGAGAAGAAAAGTGGAGAAGAGATTCAGAACCTCCCCGTGGTTAGAGATTTCTCCGAAGTTTTCCCGGATGATATTCTTGGTTTGCCCCTAGTGCGGGAGATAGAGTTTGTTATTGATCTGGTTCCTGGAACTGGACCGATCTCTATAGCTCCCTACAGGATGGCACCATTGGAGTTAACGAAGTTGAAAAAGCAATTGGAAGACTTACTACAAATACAGTTTGTCAGACCTAGTGTTTCACCATGGGGTGCTTCTGTGCTATTTGTGAAGAAGAAGGATGGCAGTATGTGGTTGAGCACCGACTACTGACAGTTGAATAAAGTCACCATCAAGAACGAGTACCCATTGCCAAGAATCGATGACTTAATGGATCAACTAAGAGGAGCTACCGTATTTTCCAAGATCGATCTTCGATCAGGATACCACCAAATACGTGTGAAGTTAGAGGATATTCCGAAGACTGCTTTTAGAATGCGTTATGGTCATTACGAATATCTTGTGATGCCATTTGGTATAACTAATGCTCCTGCAGTGTTCATGGATTACATCAATCGGATTTTTCATCCATATCTCGACACATTTGTGGTCATATTTATTGATGATATCGTGATTTATTCGAAGAATCAGGAGGAACATGCGAAGCATATGAGGATAGTGTTGCAGATTTTGAAAGACAACCAACTCTATGCCAAGCTGTTAAAATGTGAATTTTGGTTAGAATCAGTGAATTTTCTTGGACATGTGATATCAAGTGAAGGAATTACTGCAGACCCTACTAAAGTAGGAACGGTGGTGAAATGGAATTCTCCGAAATCCGTAATGGAGATCAGAAGCTTCCTTGGTTTAGCGGGATACTATAAGAAGATTATTGAAGGATTTTCGAAGTTGGCATTGCCATTGACTACGTTAACAAGGAAAGACAAGGCTTTCGCATGGACGGCGAAGTGTGAAGAGAACTTTCAAGAATTGAAGAAAAGATTGAGTACAACACCTGTGTTGATTCTACCAGACCCGAAGGGAAACTACACTGTGTACTGTGATGCGTCTAAACAAGGTCTAGGTTGTGTGTTTGTAACGCCCCGAAAAATACTTCTCAAAAACATTGCGGAAAAATGGGTAAATTTTTTTTTGAAATGGGGATGTATAAAATTGTTTCCTTTTAAAACCTTCCTTTTCTGGGACATCACTTTAAGTAACTCAAATGCGGAAAATCAACTTATCGTTATCGAATGATAACTTAACCTGATTCACAATTTCCTGAATAACACAATTCATATAAATGGTTAAGTCATCTTTAGTTCATACAAACTAAATCAACAAAGGCGGAAACTACATCGCCACTAACATATACCAAATCCAAAAGAAAGGGCGGAAATACTAATCATCGCCAACAGACACTAAACAAAGACAGGAACAAACTGAAGTCGTCCTTGTTTTCAAAAGTCACAAAATGATAAGCAACTCCAAAGCTAGGGTACTGCCTCTTCC
>NC_032015.1:8934428-8934980 GCF_001865875.1 Lupinus angustifolius | reverse complement strand
TCCGAGTTTGACTATTTAATTCCAACACCTTGGATACTTTGCTTTTTATTTCCAATTACAGTGTTATACCAAAGTAGTTTTTATACCACATACACATACTAGGGTTATTACATACTCAACCAATCAATCCAAATAGTCAAACACAATTACTGTCTCTCGCTTAAGCGAAGACCCTTCGCTCAAGCGAAAATTCAATCAACAATACCATTTTAAAACTAGGCATTTCTCGCTCAAGCGAGACCCTCTAGCCCAAACGACAATTCATCTTTAAATCTCAAATAAACTGAAGCTTTCCTTGCCTAGGCGAAAGTATTATCGCCCAAGCGAGAGGGTTCCAGAAACTCATTAACATTCTGGATTATTTTTTTTTCTTTGGCGAGTCGAGTTTTTGCTCGCCCGGGCTCCCCCCGGCGACGCCTCAGTCGCCCAGGCGAATTCCTGGAAATTTTTTTTTTTTTTTGCCCAAACGGGTGTTTGGTCGCCCGGGCTCGCCCCGGCGACTCCTGGTTCGCCCAGACTACTGGGATTTGGACATAATGCTAATTTTTGCCA
>NC_032015.1:8927744-8934328 GCF_001865875.1 Lupinus angustifolius | reverse complement strand
AATTATCCGACGCATGACCTAGAATTGGCTGCGATCGTATTTGCTCTCAAGATCTAGAGACATCACCTCTATGGAGTAAGATTTGAAGTCTTCAGTGATCACAAAAGCTTGAAGTATCTGTTCGACCAAAAGGAGCTGAACATGAGGCAAAGACGATGGATCGAATTCCTTAAGGACTATGACTTTGATCTTCAGTACCACCCTGGGAAAGCTAATGTGGTGGCTGATGCCTTGAGTAGAAAGTCTCTACATATATCAACCATGATGGTCAAGGAGATGGAATTTATTGAGGATTTCAGGAATTTAAGCCTTGTGGTGCAAGTAAAACCTAAGAGTTTGATGTTAGGTATGCTTACAATAACAAATGAATTTCTGGAACAACTGAAAGGCTTGCAAAGTTTCGATCCAGAACTGCAAGAGAAGAGAACCTTGTTGGCTGAAGGAAGAGCCCATAATTTCAAGAAGGAACCGATGGAGTGTTGCGATGCAAAAACCGAGTCTGTGTGCCAAGAGACCCCGAGTCGAAAATGGCGATCTTGGATGAAGCCCATAATACCAAACTAAGTATTCATCCTGGAGCTACCAAGATGTATCAAGACTTGAAGAAGATATTCTGATGGTCCAGTATGAAAAGAGAAGTAGCAGAGTATGTCACGCGCTGCTTAACATGTCAGAAGGCGAAGATCGAGCACAGGCGACCCGAAGGAGAACTATATAGCCTTTGTATATCCCTGTTTGAAAATAGGATAGCATTGAAATGGATTTTGTAAGCGGATTTCCTTGGACTCAAAAGGGTTATGATGCAGTTTGGGTGATAGTGGATCGTTTGATGAAGATAGCTCACTTTTTACCCATCAATATGAAATACCCCTAGGAAAGGCTAGCAGAGTTATACATCAAAGAGATTGTCCGACTACATGGTATTCCGACAAATATCATCTCGGATAGAGACCCACGTTTCACTTCGAAGTTGTGGAATGGTTTGCAAACAGCCTTGGGTACCAAATTGAGTATGAGTTCAGCTTACCACCCACAAACGGATGGCCAATCTGAACGGACTATCCAATCTTTGGAAGACTTGTTGAGAGTATGTGTGCTGGAACATTATGGAAGTTGGGCAGACTATCTACATCTGATAAAATTCATCTATAATAACACCTTTCATTCGAGTATCGGCATGACACTGTATGAAGCTCTATATGGTAGGAAGTGCAGAACGTCGTTGTGTTGGTTTGAAGTAGGAGAGAATCTAAATTAGGACCCGATGTGGTTCAGCATACGACGAAAAAGATAAGAATGATAAGGGAAAACATGAAGGCATCTCAGAGTAGGCAGAAGAGCTACTATGACAAAAGGAGGAACCCTCTCAGTTTTGAGGAAGGAGATCATGTCTTCATGAGGGTGGTTCATACAACTAGCATTGGTAGAATGCTTAAAGCCGGTAAGCTTACCCTTAAATTCATAGGACCATACCAAATTCTTAGAAAAGTTGGACCAGTAGCTTACCAACTAGCTTTGCCACCTTTACTATCGAACCTACATAATGTTTTCCATGTATTCCAACTCAGAAAATATATTGGTGACCCGTCGCATATCATCGAACCCGATGTAATCCAACTAAAGGATAATCTCACTTTTGAAGTGATACATGTGAGGATCGCTGATCGAAGTGTGAAGAAGTTGCAAGGCAAGGAAATTGCTCTAGTTAAGGTGATTTAGAGCCAAGCAAACAAAGAAGATGCAACTTTGGAGGTCGAGGAGGCCATACGGGAATCCTATCCCTACCTACTTTCTTAAGAGATACGTTTCATTTTTTAGGACGGAAATCTTGTAAATAGGGGAAGATTGTAACACCGTGAAAATTTCATATATTTTATTAATTATTTATTTTTAACAAAAATTAATTTTAGAAATTAATCGGTAATGAATTAGGCTAAACCATAGTTGAGTGTTAGTCTTTTTTTGTGAATTCCTATCTTGTGGTAAATTTTCATAACTTTATGTGACGAAAAGGTTTTGGACTGCTGTTGGGCCCAAATTCGGCCCAAAAACGTGTTTTGAGTTCCGTAGCTCGGAATCAAATTCAGATTGCGCCTTTGGCTTCAAAATATTATTTCAAGTCAAGTTAAACATCAAGTGTATCCAAAACGCATTTCTAAATATTTTTCTACTCCGAATTCGACATTTCGAAATTTTGACCGTAATCGGAAGATTTTAATATCCAACCAAGTATTAGCCGACAATACTTGGGCATGGTGTCATCACGAATGATTCTCCGAGAAAGTAACCCCATTTTCCCGAGTGAAACTTGCGTGGCAAGCAAGCAAAACTACTCATCTTTACACTAAATTATGTAAACCCTTCACTTACCCATTGCACCATTAATCTTGGAAACCCTTGGTTTGCGTCCATAAATCAGATTCAATTCCCCTAATCTAAACTACTCTACTTAAAGAGCCTAAGAACCACTTATCTTGGAGAACCCTTAGCATTTCATTTCATTTTTCTCTTCTTCATTCAGATTTTTCTCAAGAACTCCAAGGTAAGTTCTTAGTTCTTTGTTCCTAATCTTTTAGAAATCTAGCCGTTCAATGTTTTAAATATTCGAGTATGATGTTTATGCATATGTTACGAACATTTTAACCGTCAAAGTTTTCTAAAAAAAAACCTTCCTATCTCTTGTTATATGCAAGAACGCGAAACATGAGTTTTCGTGAATCTAGAAATTTTTGTTTTGGAAACCATGAAATCTTGTTGTTCATGGGGCTGTTTTAGTGTTTTGAATATATGCATGTTATTTATGTTGATGAAAGATGATGATTTTGAAATCAAAGAAATATTTTAAATCGAAATATCGTTTTGATCATGAGATCAATCCTTGTGAAAAGGTCTTGAAATGATCATGTACACGGTAGGGATCGGGAACGAGACTTCCGAGGACAAAGGATGGTTCGGGATTATGAATCTTGGACCGGATGGATGAAAATATTGGATGTCTTAGAATGGATTAAAATGATGTTTTTATCTTAGAGTTAGTAGGAAAACGATTTAACTCACGAATCATTGATTTATGTTTTGTGTTAGTTTCGAGGCGTTCGAAGTCGGACAACCGTTCTATTCACGGGAAGGGAATTAACCACGCTACAACCCAAGGTGAGAGAGAATACACCGTGACATAGTGGTGTCCGAATATGACACCCGGATATCCCAACTATCTCAAAAGTTGGGAGTTATTTCTGTTTTGTTAGAAACTCGTACTTAACCAAACGATTTCGTGTCTGGATTAAGTATGATGTTTCTTTAGGCTGAATGCCCCTAAGATAGTATAAAATATCAAGTCTCGTGGTTGTTATCCGAGAAGGAACACCACTCGAGAAACTAAAATGCATTGGGATAAAAAACAACGGAGAGTTTCGATCTGGTAGCCCAAAAGGGCGCGGAAAATGGTCCTTGTAACTGGACCATCTCGCCCGGGCGAGCCATCCTCACCTGGGCGAGGGAGAAACAGAAAAGAATGGTCCTAAATAGCGCTCGGGCGAGCAACCCCACGCTCGGGCGAGCCAGCCTCGCTTGGGCGAGCATTTCTCGCTTAGGAGAGGGTCAGAGGGCCCGTTTTGGGTGTTTTTGGCTCCCGAGCGACTGTATTTCGCCCGGGCAAAGTCCAGACATGTATTTTGGCTAGTGTTTGATGGATTTTTTGAAAGTGTAAAGTGTCAAGAATAACACTAGTATATCTTAGCCTATGTTTTGATGAAGACAAGGTTCTAACAAAGCTTGAAGATGGCTCAACAATCATCATGCCTTGTGCTCACTTGGTTATATCTAGACTAGGAGATAAATTGAGTCTATAACCTTAGTAGTCTGGGATGTGTGCCATAGTAAGTGAGTATAGGTTAGGTGAACCTAGATGCTAGTCTCTTAAGCCATCATAATTGAACTATCATATTCAAGAGATGCATCATCTAGTTAATCGTATGTTCATGCATATATCATACATGTTACCTGTGCATATTAGGCATAATATAAATGGTAAAACATGTATACATATTGCACATAACATATGAGAAGTTTGCCTTGTGAAACATAAGCATAAATGCTCCAGTTAATCGATTAACTGGTAAGCTTAATCGATTAACGTAATGATTTTCTATTGAGTATGTGTTTTCTGTTTTCACTGTTTTGGATGTTATTCTGTAAGTCCGTTAATCGATTAAATGGTAGTGTTAATCGATTAACGTGTCTGTTTTGAGTTATAACTGAAATCTGTTTTTGCTATTGTAACTGCTTACTGCTTAACTGTTTAACTGTTTTTGCAACGGCTTAAACCACTTATTCTCCATGCTATAAATACAAGGCTTCACTTAGAACTCAGCAGCATTCATTCTATTTGTTTAGGGCTGTATTAGAGAGGATTTTGTTTTCACTGTTATTTTGCTTGAGAGTTGCATGTGTGAGAAGAGAGATTATGCTGTTTTTCTGTAACATGCTTTATGTTTCTGCATAATTTGATATGCATTTGATATTGCTCACATGATCATTCATTAGATTCTGATTGAAAGAAGCCTGTTACATACTGTATTCTGATTAACTCACTTTCATATTGATGGCTTAATTGATTAGGATAAGGGTTAATCGTTAGTCTTTACATTGTGTGCTTAGAATACCTTGATTTTAACGTGTGTTGTGCAGTCTGGATTTGTCTCTTGGTGTGAAATTAACATAGAGATTTTAGTTCTTCACCAAGGCAGGGAGGTCTTGATTTGAGGATAAGATTCTTGGCTGGGGCTTGTTCGCGAGAAAGGTTTTCTCAAGAGGCGAAAGGGTAGAAGTCAAACCAGGTTTTAGAGATCCTAGATTTCAAGAAGGGAGCATCCCTTGTGCTTGTAAATTGAATTGGTAATTGTATCTTAATTCAATATTGTGAAGAAAGAAAATCTCGCTGATCCAGAAGGGGAGGCCTGGATGTATTTTGCAGTGGACCGCAAACGAACCAGGATAAAAATCATTGTGCACTGTTCTTTCTTTCTTTCTTTATCTTTATGTTTCTTGCATTGATACACTGAATATATACTTGAGAATTTGGATATCTGTTTGATGCTATATCATTAACACTTGTATGCAATAATATATGAAACATATCTGTTTAAAGTGCATCTTATTGAAAGTACAAATTGCTTGTTCTGTTAACCTGTTCTGTAACTGTGTTAATCGATTAAGCCCTTCTGTTAATCGATTAACTGGACAGTTTTTCCAGTATTTGGGTTGTTGTTAAAAAGTGGTAATTTGTAACCGCCACACCTATTCAACCCCCCTTCTAGGTGTTTATAGACCACTAATACCTAACATTTTTAGCTTGAGCGACTGTCCCCTCGCTTGAGCGAGAACCATGCAGGAAGTTTAGTCTGTGTTGATGAATTGGTCGCTTGAGCGACAGTCTCTCGCTTGGGCGAAAGACAAACATAAGTTGTGATTGTTTCTGATTAATTTATTGCTTAGGAAATAGCCCTAGCTTGGGTGTGAAGTGGGAAAGATCGTGGCTCAGAGGATTGAGTCCGGTGCCCAAATCAACAGACTTATACTGTNCGGCTCTACTATGCGCTTCCCTTCTCAGCATGCAACTTGGAGGCTTCATTTACCTTGTCTGCTCGAAGATTTGTGCCTACAGCGCCATCCATTCAGTATGCGATGCCTCATAGATCCACTGATGTTGGACCATCTGCTCGGAGACGGAGTGGGGATGATGTGCCCAGTTGCCCAGCGGGGAAGAGAGCTGTTATACTAACGCCGCCCGATCTTCAGGCAGAGGTGAGAGTAGGAAGAAAGTCACAGGGTTCGTCCAATAACCCGGAAGAGGAGCGAGAAGCCGAAGAGGAAGACTATGTGGAGTTGGTATGAAGCGAGGTCGTATGACCGTAAGAAGCTTGGCCACGTGGTCGTCCAGGGTAATTTAGCGATGGTTCATAGTGGTAGGGATGTTATTCCTATATTACGTGATAATGTAAGATCGGGTCCCACAAGAAGCATTCCTTTAGGAGATGTCTTAGGATAGGCCGATCATTTTAAAAGACTAATTAAAATATTTAATTTGCTAACTTCGGTTAGTGTGCATATTTATTATAAATAACGAAGTAGTGGAGAGGAAATTTACGGGAGACGAACGAGCCTCGTGATGTTGAGAGGGACGGCGATGGCGGTGATTCGTCAGCAAAGTCTTGAGGGAGAGTCTAGGTGAAACGAGTCCCCTTTATTCCTAGATGAGGTATTCTGTTGGATCGGACAGTTCTCATAGCATAAACTAGACGATCTCTGAAAACCCCTCTTTGCAATCAGGATCAATGAGAGAGATGCCCAGAAAGTGTTTGATATGACACCGTCCTGAAATGGACCGTTCTTCGGAACCGATTGATCATATATATATCATTGCGAGGAATAATTTTTGGTGCGAACAAATCGGCTTGTTATGGGACCTGTAATCTTGGTTATTTCCGAATAGTATATTGGGAGGATATTGGTGTAAGGATGGACGAAATATGCATAACATTCATACATTGAGATCGTGGATGTTAAATCCCCATGATCCGAGT
>NC_032015.1:8885080-8927644 GCF_001865875.1 Lupinus angustifolius | reverse complement strand
CCCTTGTGCCTTAGAGCTAGAGATGGTTTGTGACGGCTCTACTATGCGCTTCCCTTCTCAGCATGCAACTTGGAGGCTTCATTTACCTTGTCTGCTCGAAGATTTGTGCCTACAGCGCCATCCATTCAGTATGCGATGCCTCATAGATCCACTGATGTTGGACCATCTGCTCGGAGACGGAGTGGGGATGATGTGCCCAGTTGCCCAGCGGGGAAGAGAGCTGTTATACTAACGCCGCCCGATCTTCAGGCAGAGGTGAGAGTAGGAAGAAAGTCACAGGGTTCGTCCAATAACCCGGAAGAGGAGCGAGAAGCCGAAGAGGAAGACTATGTGGAGTTGGTATGTATAGAGGACTCCATTGAGGTGGTGGACCTTTCTTCCAATTCTGAGGCGGAGGAGGATCCTAGCGAGTGTTCTAGTACACCCGCTAACCCTTGAGCTAGTCGCTAGTGGTCATTTCTATTTTAGTTCCCTTGAGGCGAGTATATGTGTAGGGTACTTATAATGTTCTGAATAAACCAGACTATTGTAGACATGTCAGTTAGGATTAAAATGTATTTCTGCCTTGCCTTTGTATATGTTTTCAGTTATTTCAATAAAGGATCATTCCACGAATTATTGTTATCTTTTCCGCATTTTAGGTTACTAAATGTGATGTCCCGAAAAGGAATTAAATGTAAATGAGGAGTTTTACATTATAAAAAAAAGAAACAAAATTTTATCCATTTTTTGGCAATATTATTGGAGTAATTTTCGGGGCGTTACAATAATACTAACATGTAAATATGCTTTAAGGGAGAGTCAATCTGCAAATGAAGAGATAAGATGATAAAGGCGAGATAAGACGATAAGATAAATAAATTCATAACAACAAACAAACAAATACAATATTGTAACTTGTAACTAAATATGTGTATATATAAATGGAGATCGAGTACAGAACATAGTTATTGAGTGTTTGATCATTGTTAATGATGAAATTCTTGTAAATCAGACAATAAGGAAGATGATTATTGGTAGAACAAATCTACAAAATAATGAAATCAATAATACCACATATACAAAATAAACCAATCAAAGAAAAAGTAAGAATATACATACATAATAAACAAAAAATCAATTAAAAGATCTAGAAAATAAGAACATATCTAAAAATAAACAAATGAATGAAAAAATCAATAAAAATGTACTTTAAACAACATATTTATAAAACAAGAACAAATCTACAATGATGAAGATTAAGTAGCGGAATACAGAAGCCGTCATATTAGGTTTAAATGAAATAAAGATTGACGAATGAAACATTGGATTGTAGACATGAGAGAGAAGAATAGAGAAATATGAAACGAAAGGGGGAGAAGAAGATGGAGATATGAAATGATAATGGAGGGAGAAGTATTTCACATGTGAAAATGGATTCAATCCCTTTATTGTGAGATATAATTTCTTCATAGAATAAAAAACAAATGTGCTCATTAATCATTAGAATTAAAATGTACAAAAAGGGAAGATACAATGTTGAAAGATACATATGATTAACACATACATATTTTGGAGGGAAAATTTTGATTGAGAGATTGACACATATCATGAGGGACTTGAGAGATTGACATATGTCATGAGGGATTTTTTTTTATTATATAGGTAATTGATTGATAGACAACCAAATAGAGAGGATGATTTAGTTTCGTTTGGTTTATATTTATTTTCAACACTGGAATTGAACCAATCTGACTATGAATTATTTGGTTTATTGGATACAAAAATTATTTGATTTAGTTCAATTCACTTTTTTAGTAGAAATGTTAACTTTTTTTTTTTTATGTTTGATATTGTGCCATCCTTCCTTTGCAGATATGTCTTTACTCAAATGATGTAAAAAATTGCTTAGTTATTTTTTATTTTTTGCTTATACGAGTTTACGAGAAAGGAATAATCACACTCTCATGCATCAAATATTATCTATTTATTAATTGTTTATTACTTTTACAATTTGATTCCGTTCTCGTGGTTCCAAATTCCATGAAATTGTGAACTAAACCAATTACAAACAATTTCTTCATATATTAACTGGTTAAACCACCTTCTTCAATGTATTTCAATTCCATTAGTTTTACAGTTTAGTCTCAAATCGCTTACGCCTTTAAAGTCCATAGTTATATATATACATAACGCATTCACCAAAACTTCTTGTTTGCCTTATAAAACTTTAGTTAGATTCATTTAAACAGTAAGCTTAATTTTAATATTGAGTTGGTTTATTGAACAAAGCAAATAAGTTTAATTGAATATCTAACAGCTAAGCTCGTATAATTTACATAATTCGACTTATTAACATCTCTAACCATTTTTTACTAACCATTAGAAGGGTATTTTCAGAATTCTAATGAGATAAATCACAATTTTTTTGCATACATCCACCACAAACTTTTTTTTCTTTAAAATTGGTCAAATGTATGAACATATTATTAAATTACTCGTAGAAAATAAGGACCTATGCAACCATACTCACAACAATAACAATACAACATTGCAAGTTTGCTAATATTCATATCCGGAGGAAACCACCTTTAAAATATAAAATTGATTGAGAAAAACCGAATAAATAAATTTCAGAGCTAAAAGTGATTAATATTGTAATGTTGTTATATGTACCAAAATAAAATAATAATGATCTAACAGTCAAAATTAAAAAAAATACATGAATTATGATTCTTCATTGTTATTAAGTATTAACTTAAAATTATATTTATGTAAAGATCAATGTGATCAATAGTTAAAATTTAAAGAGTAATTATGAATAAAAAATATTGCATGCTCACTACTTATAAAAGATGTAGGCTATGCTTGGTTTAGGAATGAAAGTAGAAGGAAAGAAAGTAGAATGAAAGAAATTATAAGGAAAAAAAAAAGTAAAAAATGAGATGATAATTTTATTGTTTGGTATGATTGGAAATCAAAGAAAAATGAGAGAAAATAAAATACACATTTATACATAGTGTATTGAAAATGACATAAGTGTCCTCATTACTTATTTATATATATATATATATATATATATAAATAACAATATTTGTTTATAAAATTAAATGAAAATCATTAACATCCTACATCTTCTTTTCACTAATGTGTCTAAAAGAAAATATAATTCATATTTAACAATCACTTTTATATTTCTAATCATCTCACTTTCAGATATTTGTGTTTTATCTTTCTAATTTATTTATTATTTGTTACTTTGTTAATAATTTTAAGTAATTATGTTTCTTTTTTCTTTTCAACTCATCTTTAGCATACATAATTACTATTTATTTGTGAGCTCAAAAACAATGAAAATAAAATTAAGTTAACTAATTTCATATAAAAATAAATATATAAACAAAGAAATATACCACATTATATCTATATTCACATAGATTATTGTTCTTTCAATTCATGGTGGAAGGACAAATTTGGAATTTTAGATAATTTTTCTTCCTTCCTTCATTTTCTTCCCAAACTAGGGAGGAAAAGTTTTTTATGGGACCCACATATTTTTTCCTTCCTCCTTATTTAATGTTGAACCAAAGAGTGGAAAATGATATTCTCCACCATTTTTCTTTCCCCTTATTTTCTATGCAACCAAACATAGTGGTAAAGTTTAAGATATTTTTATAAATTTTTTCCCACTATAATTAAAGAATCAGTAACTACTGATACTTAAATGAAATGTTATAAACCGAACCATACATCAATCAGGAAGAGCTCTCGTTTCAGGTTTAAACAGTTAAACTGTCAATCGGATCGGATGATTTCATATATAATTAATGAAAGTGCAAAGTGTCAAGAATAGCACTAGCATATCTTAGCCTATGTTTTGATGAAGACAAGGTTCTAACAAAGCTTGAAGATGGCTCAACAATCAACATGCCTTATGCTCATTTGATCATATCTAGACTAGGGTATAAATTGAGTCTATAATCTAAGTAGTCTGGGATGTGTGCCGTAGTAAGTGGGTATAGGTTAGGTGAACCTAGATGCTAGTCTCTTAAGCCATCTTAATTGAACTATCGTATTCGTGAGATACATCATCTAGTTAATCGTATGTTCATGCATATATCATACATGTCATATGTGCATATTAGGCATAATATAATTGGTAGAGCATGTATATATATTGTACATAACATATGAGAAGTTTGCCTTTTGAAACAGATGCATAATTGCTCCAGTTAATCGATTAACGTGGTATCTTAATTGATTAACATAATTGATTTTCTATTGAATATGTGTTTTCTGTTTTAACTGACTTGTATGTCATTCTGTTAGTCCGTTAATCGATTAAATGGTAGTCTTACTCGATTAATGAGTCTGTTTTATGTTATAACTGAAATCTGTTTTTGCTGTTGTGACTGCTTAACTGTTTTTGCTGTTGTGACTGCTTAACTGTTTTTGCAACGGCTTAAACCACTTGTTCACCATGCTATAAATACGAGGCTTTACTCAGAACTCATTAGTATTCATTCTAATTGTTTAGGGCTGTTTTAGAGAGCATTTGCATACGTATTTTTACTACTTTTCTGCAAGAGAGTGTGAGAAGAGAGATTATGTTGTTTCTGCAATAACATGCTTTCTGTTTCTGCATAGTTTCATGTTCATTTTAATATTGCTCACATGATCATGCATTAGATTTTGATAGAAAGAAACCATTTGTATACTGATAATTGATTAACTCATTCTTACAGTGATGGCTTAACTGATTAGAATAAGGGTTAATCTTAGAGTCTTTATATTGTAATATCCTAAGCATTATGTGCTTAGTATACCTTGATTTTAACGTGTTTTTTGTGTAGGCTGGATCTGTCTCGTGGTGTAAAATCACCATAGAGATTGAAGTTCTTCACCAAGGCAGGGAGGTCTTGATTTGAGGATAAGATTCTCTGCTGGGGCTAGTTCGTGAGAAAGGTTTTCTCAAGAGGCGAAAGGGTAAAGTCGAACCAGGTTTTAGATATCCTAGATATCAAGAAGGGAGCACCCATTGTGCTTGTAAATTGAATTGGTAATTGTATTCTTAATTCAATATTGTGAAGAAAGAAAATCTCCCCGATCTAGAAGGGGAGGCCTGGATGTAGTTTGTAGTGGACCGCAAACGAACCAGGATAAAAATCCGTTTTGCACTGTTCTTTCATTCAATATCTTTCTTCTGTTTTCTCGCCACGATACATTGAATCTATACTTAAGAAATTGGATATTTGTTTACTGCTATATAGTTAATATTTGTGCCCAAAAATATCTGAAATATTTTGAAGTGTATCTTAATTGTTGTGCAAATTGCCTATTTAATTGAAGTGTATCTTAATCGATTAAACAGTTATGTTAATCGATTAACTTGGCTTTTTTTCCAGCAACTAGGTTGTTGATAAAAAGCGGTAAATTTTAACTGCCACACATATTCAATCCCCCTTCTAGGTGTTCCTAGGCCACTGATACCTAACAATTAATAATTTTTATCAATAATATATAATTATATATAAATATAAATTTTTATATAAATGATAATTATATTGAAATAAGATTTCTCAATATTTTTTGGATCAGAGTAAAACAAAAGATTAGAGTAGTGTTACATTTTTTTAGTTTAAGTAAACCATAAACCGTCCGATGTATGTTTGAGGTTATTCCGGTTTAACCAGGTTTAACACGGTCGGACCAGAATTTTCCCGGGTCAAAGCGATCCAACTTTCATTATGTTAAGACTACAAACCAGAGTCATTTTCAAGTCCTATCAATGGTCAAATTGGTCGAACCACCTAGTACAATCTGGTTCTCATAATACACAATATTGCATAAATGATTTATGAAACATTGACAATAAAAAACTTATATACTATCAATGTAAATAGTGTGTTATCCTTTTTGAATATTATATATATATATATATATATATATATATATGAGATTTGCTAACATAAGGAACCTCTCTTTTTAGTTGAGTACATGTTAGCAATGAATACCATAAAAAAATTTCAAAAATATACTTTGTACTTTGGAGAGATAAGAATGTTAATAAGGTTATTTTAGTAACATCACTTTAAAAAACAATATATAAAAAATCACACTCATATCCTTCTATCATCAACAACAACTCATCTTCCTCAATCATCCCCAACCAACTTGTCCCTCTATCATCCCAGCCACCATGTCCCATAATGAAGTGCCATTGTATGCAATATTTTCGTATATTCTGCACCAGATTGTACTTCCATTGCTATAATTGCAGCAATTGTTGAAATTTAATCGAAAAGCCAATCAATGTTTAACCAATTTTAAAACAAAACTCAGCTGCAATTCTAGTGTTCAAACCAATATATGAAATTATGAACTATTGTGTCCACCTTAACCCAAAACCACCATGTCTCACAATATTTTTGTTTCGAAAAGATATTAATAATGTTATTCCAATACCATCAGTTAATAAAAAAAAATCTCACTATTCTCCATCTCTCATCCCCAACGATGCGATGTGAACCATTCTCCTCTACCAATAGATTTGTTATCAAAACATCCACCATCACCTAGCTAATAGCCATCCAGGCCTTGTGATTTTATTGTTTGCATAATTTAGAAAAGGGGAATCAAGAATACATTTCATGATTTTTCATGTGGGTACACAATACACCAACTCTTCTTCATCTTTACCGGAGGAACCCATCATTTTCAGACCCATAAATACCATTAACGAGGTTTCACGAAGAAAAGTAGAAGAATAAGAAGAGTGAAAGTGCAACAAAGGGTCGGGGATGATAGAGGTTTTTTTAAAGTAATGTTACTAAAATAACCTTATTAGCATTCTTATATCTCCAAAGTACAAAGGATAGTTTTGACAAAATTTTATGGTATTCATTGCTAACATGTACCCAACTAAAAGAAGGTTCCCTATGTTAGCAAATCCCTATATATATATATATATATATTCTTGTTCATTAGAAAACTTTTCGGATCCATTTATAAATTGAGTTTCAGTGAAGAATAAAAAGAAATGGAAAACTTCAGAATTATAAAATACACTAAGAAGACTATTCATTTTCAATTTTTTCTCCTTCAAAACTCAAGTTACAAATTAAGTGTTGTCTACTCTCTATTGTCCTTGCCTATTCGTAATTTTGACAAATACTTGTAATTTTCGATATTAATTGCTCCCAAAAAATTCATTACTTATATATCTATACTTTACTCACTTTACTTCGAATATATCTTGCCATACTTAATTGCACATATCTACTATTGTCTGTTATCTATAATTACGTTGCTATCCAAAAAAAGAATTTTCTGTTTAAAAGCAAAAAAATATACTGAACGATTAGTAGTGCCCATTAAATTCTCCTTCTCTTTTTTATTTTGTGCTTATTCCTTTTCTTTTCTTTGCGTGTCGTTCTTCTGTGTTATTTTGTAAAAGTGGTAAGAGAATAAGAATTTGCTATATATAAACAACTGATTAATGATATCTGATAGATTTTGTGTTAAAAAATTATATTATTTTTTCCATTATTAATAGTTGCCAGAATTGAAAAGGGACCTTTGCTTATGCAAATAAAAGTGCTATATATCTGATATCATTTTCAAACCCCACACAACAATTAGAATTTCGTGACACCATCCTTTTTTTATTTCGCAACTAATACCCGTGCGAATTTATTTTAATAGTGAAAAGTAAATTTTAAATTAAAAAGTTAGTGATTATTACCTCATGAAAGACGATATTTAAATATTTAAATGATAAGTTATTGAAATTAGATCTATTAATGAATAGCATGGTATATATCATCTTATATTAAATAAAAAATATATTTATAAAGGATTATGTTATAATATTCAATAAATGTTATCTGTAAAATCATACATACTTTCATAGTAATGGTAGAAAAAGTATAAATTTAATTAATAAGTATTAAGATAATTTGTTAATAAGTAATGGAGGTTACCTATAAAAGATGATTTCTATCTATTTTATTGTTGATGTAGAATTTTTAACTGATTAAGTGGTGTTAAAAAAGTTTGAAACACAACATAAAATAAGTTATAGAATAAAATATCCGAGGAATATATATGACATATCTGATGTTTTTTCCTAACATGATCTTGCTTTAAGGACATGATTTTCATTTTAGTGACAATCAATCTTGTACCATCGCATAATCCTTGATAGTGTTATAATAGTTACTATTCTTAATATCTACTAAAAAAAATATTAGTAATAGAAAATTGTTAATATTTTTTTATGTTATATTTCTTATCATAGTTATTTTAATATTGCAATATTAGAATCAAATTTAAAATCTAAACAAAATTTATCCATGAGGCTTCTCTAAAATTAAGGTATACATATTTATTAAAAGTTATACATATTTCTTATTATTTATTTTAGAATTAAAAAATTAATATTATAAATTTATTTTTATAATGAACATTACCTAAAATTAAAAAATCAGAAATAATCTTGATTGAAATTGTATTAATATTTGAATTAGCTATTTGTCTAAGATTATTATTCTATTTTAGATGTAAAATATCAAACCATTTCTCAGCCGAAAATACACTTGGTCACTATTTGAGGAAAATTTAATATCTCACACAGACACATACATACTTTTATATATATATAAATATATATATATATATATATAAACAATTCAAATGTTATAAAGTTATATTAATACACAGTTAAGATTCTAATGTTATAATGATTGCACTTTAATGTTATAATGTTATAATGATTGGCACATAACATATATTTGTTACACTTTAATATTATAATGTAAGAATATTAAATATATGTATTGACAGTGTAAAGATATATATACAATCAGCACGTCATCCACCATTCATTTAGATTATTATTTTTTTGAAAGTCAAGAACTATTAAAAATAAGTGATGGATAATACAATAATAACGTAAAACACTCTTACACTGACAATGTATATTTTTTTCTCATAGTGTAATTGCTAGACTTTATTATTTTTTAATTAATATAACCACCAGCTCTATAAATTTGTTACATAAGACTCATATTTCTCATAAATGGTTGTATTTTAATATAATATAAGGTAATGATTGTACTTTAATGTTTTCTAATATTATAGTTGCATTGTAACCATTGCCTCTAAAAATATATGCTATGTATATTGATTGAGAAACATTATAACATTTTAATCATAACGGATAACATGTATGGGGACATATGATATATTTGCTTCACTTCAATTTTATAATGTAATGGTTGAACTTTAATATTCTTAATAACTACTAAAAATATTAATAATAGAAATTTGTTAATATTCTTTTTTATGTTATATTTCTTATTGTTACTATTTTAATATTGCAATATTAGAATCAAATCTAAACTCTAAACAAATATATTTATGAGGATTGTCTAAAATTAAGGAATACATATTTCTTATTACTTATTTTAGAATTAAACAATAAATGATTACAAATTTATATTTATAATGAGCATTACCTAAAATTAAGGAATTAGAAATAACATTGTTTAAAATTATATATATATATATATATATATATATATATATATATATATATATATATATATATCACAAATCCAAGGTTACAATTCTAATGTCATAAAGTCATATTATTACGTGATTACATTTCTGATGTTATAATGATTGCAATTTAATATTATAATGTAATGACTAGACTTTACTGTTTCTTAATCAATATAATTGTAAACGTGAGCTCTACAAATTTGTTATACAAAGTAATGGTTGTACTTTGATGTTTCTTACTGTTATATTTGCATTGTAATCATTGACTCTACAAACATATGCTATGTATATTAATTAAGAAATATTTTAACATTTTAATCATAACGCATAGCATGTATTGAGACATATTATATATTTGCTACACTTTAATTTTATATTGTAATGGTTGTACTTTAATATTCTTAATAACTACTAAAAAAATATTAATAATAGAAATTTGTTAATATTTTTTATGTTATATTTATTATTGTTAATATTTTAATATTGAAATATTAGAATCAAACCTAAATTCTAAATAAAATATATCCACGATTGTCTAAAATTAAGGAATACATATTTGTTATGAGATATACATATTCCTTATTACTTATTTTAAAATTAAACAATAAATATTTATAAATTTATATTTATAATAAACATTATCTAAAATTAAGGAATCATAAATAATTTTGATTGAAATTATATTAATATTTAAATTAGCTATTTTCCTAATATAGCTATTTTAATTTTAGGTGTAAAATATCAAATCATTTCTGAGCTAGAAATATGGTTGGTCACTGTCAGATGAAAATTTAAAATCACATAAATATATATTAAAAATTATAAATTATGTTGGTTACAAATGTAAGGTTACAATTCTTTTTTTTTTTTATAATTCTAATGTTATAAAGTTATAAGGGGAAGACTCCACCTCTTTGTTTTAAATTTGGGCCTATTTATACCCATCCAAAAAGGGTATTGTAGTTAAAAGACTCTACACATTTTTATAATTTACAATATCCCGAATGATTTAAGCATCACTTAATTTCAGAACTATAGGTATATCTCTCTATTTCATTTCTTATTTATTTAATCTATATTTAAGCATTAACTTACAACCACTCACATTATAAAAAAATGGTGGTATTACCCTTATTATTAGGTATGAATGATTGATTTGAGGGAGGGAAATAAAAAATATAAACATTAATTCTTTATATAGTAATCATCATTATTTTCATTTATTTTGCATCTCCCTCTAATTTTAAACTCAACCAAATGAGACGTTGAAATTTGTGCCCACATATTTAATATTATATTATCTTGTAACTCACCATTCTTCTTTATTTCTTCTTTTAAATTTTACTAATTTTTGTTTTCGTTTGAAAAATTCAATATTTATATTTTAATTATGTTATTGTTTTAATTAATAAATAAGAAAATTTGCATAAGAGTCATTCAAGGAAATGATCTCAACATGAGGTCCAAAGCAAATTGAATGACAATGTTATAATCCTTAGTGATAAGGGTACTGTCACATTCCTCATCAAGTATTAAAAAATATAAACAAAATTTGAACAGGTTAAAACTTCTTGAAATAGATGCAAAGTAAAAAATCTTCAAAAATAACATTATGATAATGGACTAAAGTTGTACAAACAAAGAATAAACCTAAATAATATACTTCATAAAAAGAATTAAAGGTTGAAACCAACATTAATAAGACCAATTAATATAGTGATGCAAAGAGTTAGCCCATGAAAAAAAATTACTGCAAAATAGTAAAGGTAAAAATCCTGAAACATAAACTCCATTGTGGGAGATCAATGACTTTACAAAGTAATGTAAAGCTGAGGACCATAAAAAATCAGTAAATGAATAATTTTTAAGAATCAAGTGAAACAAAGATGAAGAAACTCAGAGACTTTAAAGGTGGATAGTAGAAAAGAGTGATTTTTAAGCATAAAAATGTAAAAATGTTACAAACCCAGAAATCTTGAACATGCAAACTGAAAATGACGAATTTTTAAGCTTCAAAATATAAGGTGTTTGAAACCTAGACACCATGAACATGTAAAAGTAAAAGGTTTAGTTTTTAAGCTTAAAATGAGACAAAAATGAAAGAAACCTCTAGACCATGAAAATTAAAATGTATAATTTTTAAGTATAAAAATGACATAAAAAATCTAAGAAACCCTAACCCCATGAACATGCAAAAATAAAATGTCTCATTTTTAAGCATAAAAATGAGACAAAAAATGGAAGGAATGGAGAAGAAAATGAACATGCACTCTTAAAAGGCATGTATTTTTTCGAAATAAACTAAGCAAATAACGGTTTAGTGTTATGAATAATGAGAACCATCATTTAACAACCTTCATTTTCTATAATAACATTATTACCTTTAACAAAGATGAATTTCGGAAGAGAGGAGATTTTGATTTTGTTGAATAATTGAAATGAAGATTTCGAAGATTGAAATGGAAATGAAATGAGAAAAGTTGAGAGAAGTGGAGAGATGAAAGTAGAATGAGAAAAGTTGAGAGAGAAGGAGAGATGAGATGAAGAGGTAGGTGGTATAACGTGTAGAATATCCTCTTGTCATTCCTTCTTTCATCCAAATTTGAAATGAATATCAAAATGAATTTTTGTACTGCAACATGTTATGATTACGTTACTAATGATAATGAAAAAGTGGGTCGAGAGTGATTTGATGGAGTCCTTTATTTTTTACATTATTATTAATAATTCTTATTTAATGAGTTATTATGTACAAACAAATGGTAAAATGATATTTTAATCTTATGTGTGAGGCTACACATTAAATGATAGAGAATTTTTAGTGGGAAAATTTTGTAGAAAGTGCTGATATGTGTCCCTAGCTGATTTGGCAGAAGCTTTTTTTGTTATATAGTAGATAGAATAGATGAATATAGAGATGATTCATTCATGCTTAAATTTAAGAGTTTTTTTCTTTTGCATTTAATAAGGAGAAGTTGATTCATCTCACTCAATTTTATCCTTCCTTCTTTTTCTTGGGCTCTACTTTTGGCACCCATAACCAACTTCAAAATTATTTCAATAATATATATTTTGACAGTTCATTTTTAGAATGAAAGAAAAATATATATGTATTGATTATACATTAGTTTTATACATTGTCATTGCATCTTTCATCATTTATATTTAATTATCATTGATTCTTAAAAAAAAATCTAAATAAATAGTGAATAATATAATAATTATATATAAATCTTTATACTAATAAAATTTGGATAATCAGTGTCTTGTAATAAGCTTGTGAATATCAACAAGCATCTTATATATTCATTGGTATACAAGCTTTTAGTATTAATTTTGATACTATGAGTGGTAATGCAACAAATGAAAGAAATTTTTCTTCTATGAATATCATTAACAATAGGATGTGAAAATGCATAAGAGATAAATGATTGTGTGATTACTTATATCTATAAATATGTTTTTGATAATATCGAAAAATGAGAAAATTATTCAATGTTGTCAAAATATAAAAACTCCTAAAGAATAATTATGAATTTTTATGTTGAATTTTCCTCTTTGATATTTCATTGTTGCAACAGTATGCTATCATTAAATGGTTTTTTTTTATATAAACACACCACTTACATTTAAATATATATTATCATAAAAATGTTGTATTTTTAATACTAAAAATTGAAGTATATATCACCTCACAACCTAAAATATCTTAGTCCGTGAATACTTACAACTCCATATACTTTAAAATCCAAGGTAAAATATGGCGTATGAATATATTTGAGTTAAATTTATCATCTTCCTTTACATTTTTATTTTGGTTTTTAAGTGTATTCTATTATTTGATAAGTGGAAGGCCAATCTATCAAAATATAATCACATATTGAAACTGAAATATCTCTACATGGTGCTTTTTTTCATATGCATGAACTTAAGGATCTAACCCATAACTCAATTATTCAAGTGTCTTCCACCTACACTAACACTGTAACACACATTCCTTCCTTTGCATTCCACATAAATAAATTTATGTGATTGAATTCATTCCCTTAACCTCTTAATTTGTAGACTCCAATAAATAGTTTTTTGAAAAAAAAACATCAAATTATTTTATTCAGTTGTGCCAGCTTCTTTAACTTAAACCGGCCACCTCTTAAACATAAATCAAACATGAGTATCAACTACTTATAATCGTGACATGACAGTTTAAGGGGAATGTTAAATGTAATTGGAGTATTCGAAAGTTAAAAATATTGGAAATTGATCCATTTGATATTTCAAAATTGTTGCACTAGGATTTCTAAGTTTGAATTACTCAACTTGTATCCTTTAAATAATAATCTTAAGACACTTTTTGACAAAACTCATAATTTAACAGCTACTTGTGGTTGATCTAACTTAACCAATGATTTCGAAATTGAACACAAGATAGGCAACTGCATTAGATACTCAAGGTTTAAGTTTGTCTTATTTTCTTATTTTTATAGCCAATGTTTTTTAGTGAGTACAGTCACAGGATTTGAATTTGTACGTATTTGGATTATTATTATTATCGTCATCAACACTATTCTTTTACTGAATTGTCTGTCATCATTGAGTTAGGGGAACTTAATTGCTTTTTCTTCTTCTTGTAAACAAGGTATTATGGCATGCTATTTTGAGTGTGTGTGGTAAGTCATTTTAAGGGGTTTTATGCCTTCTGTGTTTCCTTTTTTTTAAGTTTTAGATAAGATAAGGACGGTTGGCCAATAAGGAGAGAAATTGGGATGGAGTTCCAAGTTGTTGTTCTCAACCTATTCCACCAATAATACAATGACACATAATATTATATTTTGTTTCAGCAATGAGAATGAAAAAACATATAAGGGTAAATATTTTTAATGACATACATGACACTATGTAATTGGACGGGACATGGTTAAAAATATTAACTTGGGATAGATGATCTTCATTCCTCAATTAAGAATAAAGATCACATGTTCTAAACCATGTCTAGAATTATGTATCATTTAATGAATTTTCGATATTTATTTCAAAAAATTGAGTCTTTATTAGATAAAATATGATTGTAGACATAATCATAATCATGATTTTGGGACATATGATCTTCATTAATAACGTATCTTTTTAAAATCGATGAATTCATATTAAGTCTTTGTTTCCCCACTAAATTAAAAAGAGAAATCCCGAACTACTTGATAACATTTCTTTTTCATCGATATGAGAAATAGCATGTGCATGAAATTCTGCACCTTATCAAAAAGTTGAATTCCTTGCCAAAGATATCATATTATAGTGGAAAAGTTGCATATATTCTCCATTCTCGTTTAGCCAATAAACCAAAGACATGTTATTTGATTCTATCTACATATAGATATATAATTATAAGCTGGATTTGGATCCTCTCCAACATCTATATCTCTCAGACAACTACCATAATTATCATCCCATATAAGAATGATGTGTATCGTGAACCTTTTTATCTGTATATTATTTTTAAGGATGATTATAGGAAAGAGCTCCAATAGTTGTAGGAGAGAATCAAAATCCCAAGCTTTTAGAGTCATCACTCATGACAAAAATTTTTTAGCAAATGGATCATTCTCTCTCTTTGCCTAAAACATTTTGAAGAACACAAAAAATTGCTTATACTTAAAACAGATACCTCATTTTCCCAAATAGGCAAGCCATGAGTAATGGAATCTTTCTTTATTGTATGATTGCTAAATCCTAGTGACTATAAATGCCCTTCAAAACCTCACTTCCTATGTACCAACAAGTTTTAGAGCATATATATTTTCCTCATATCTCTTCACTTACATATTCTACATCTTGCAAATTGCAATATTAATGTCTAGACTCATGGAACCACTTGCTGTGGGAAGAGTAATAGGAGAGGTGATAGACATGTTCACCCCAAGTGTGAGAATGAATGTGATATATTCCACAAAGCAAGTTGCTAATGGTCATGAACTAATGCCTTCTATTGTTATGGCCAAACCAAGAGTTGAGATTGGTGGTGATGATTTGAGAGCTGCTTATACCTTGGTGAAGTTACCTACTATTCACTCACCCTTATATATTTTTTGCATATTTATTGCTTTACATATATGTTTCTAGTAACAAATATTGATACCAAATGGAAATTATTGTAGATTATGACAGACCCAGATGCACCAAGTCCCAGTGATCCATATTTAAGGGAATATCTCCACTGGTTTGTATAATTCAAAATTTGAAACTAATGTTTATGTATATGTTTTTTTGTATTATCATAATTCTCAACAACTTGTTTCAATGTGGCAGGATGGTTGTAGATATTCCTGGTACCACAGATGCTTCTTTTGGTTAGTATCTCTTATCTCAAACAACAAACACCATTGATTGTTCTTTATATTTCTGAATCCAAGTACAAAGTTCATTCTTATAACTTTACCACTAAGGCACTATATATAAGTAAATTTTAAGCCAAAAAGATGTCAATTTTAAAGATTCTATTCTCTTACACAAGGGTCAGAGTTAGACACAATGATAACCAAATTGTGCTTTCATAAAGCTAAAATGATCAATCCTACTTAGAGACAAAAAGGACCTAACCACATGGCTACTTTTTTAAGGAATTAGTCTTGCATAATAAGAATGTGGAAATACATTTGAAAAAATATAGTCATTTTTTAAAGCACCTAACAAACTGAATATTTTATTCAGGTAATGAGATTATGGGGTATGAGAGTCCAAAACCTGTAATAGGGATCCACAGATACGTACTAATCTTGTTCAAACAAAGAGGAAGAAAAACAGTGAGACCCCCAACTTCTAGACATAATTTCAACACAAGGAGGTTCTCAGAAGAAAATTGTCTTGGTCTACCTGTTGCTGTTGTTTACTTCAATGCCCAAAGAGAAACTGCTGCAAGAAGAAGATGATTAATTACCCATGATTAAAGGGAACAATGCAAGAACAAAAAGTGTTGTACTATGGTTTTCTTAGGGTTTTGCATGGTAGAATAAGGGTAGCTGTTTGATTGAATTTCTTTCCTCTTCAATTAATGTTCACTTTTTCCATTTTTTTCCTTTTCTTTTGGAGTCCACAACTACAACCTGTGGGACCAAACTTTTAAGGATTTATAGCTTTCTAGTAAGTGCGTGGCGTGCAATGATATGATGATATATTAATTAAGGAGAAAAGGTGATATGCAATATAGTACTATTACTAGCATTTTAGAGATATTTGTGTCTCATTTGAATTTCTTCACCTTTCAAATGAGTATTGCTATTTTCATATTTAGTTTTATAATTTGAAGTTTCTATTGTTAGACATTTCTACTTGTTGAACTTTTTCACATGTTACTATTTTCAAATAATTATGTAAAAAAGATATATGGACTGATACTATAAGAGTTTTTATACTGTTACTATATTATTCATTATTATTTTCAATTATCATTCACTCTTAAATGAAAAATAATACAAATGAAATAAATGATAGATGATACATTAACTGTATATAAATTTTTATAGTGTTAATGTATATAATTATTTCCTATCCCTAAATTTTAACAGAAATGACTTGTTCAAATCATTCAATAATTAGATATGTAATTCGTTTGATTCACATATAGAGTCATGATGCAGTTGTCTATACAGTGAGTTGTGATGTTCGGTAGGAAGTGTTTTCATACCAAATTGTTTAATAATTCTATTTGATCTAGAATAATAATATTATCACATTTTCCTCTCACGTTGCTTTATAAACTATATCGGTGCCACTGGTAAAATTACTTTTATCTTAGAAACAGGAAAACACGATCCTCCATCACAACAATCGTAAATGTTTAGTAAGTAAACAATAGGTGTATGATAAAAATGTGAAAATATTATTACTCAATTTGATCAATTAAATTGTTTTTTAATAAGGATTTGGGTGGAAAAGTACACTAACTTTTCATTGATAAAAGGAAGAAACAAAAGAACAATATAATAAGTAAAAAAGTTACAAAAGGCTAAGCTAATTCCATGATCTCTCGCTGAGTGAGAGATAATTAATTAGTTGTTTAAAACCACTTAATAATAGAGATATTATCAAGTCTCAACACACTTGATATTTATTCAACCATTGCCATGTGTCTGGAAAATATTTAGTGCTAGTGGCAAAATTCGCTTATGGATCTCTACTTAAAAAAGAATAAAATTCTTATTGTCGGCTAATGACACCTTTCATATACAACAAAAAAATAATGGTGATATTGATTAAAAGATAACGAGTGATTAATTTAAGTAATATATGATTGATTCTTATTAAGTAGTATCTTGAGTTCTAATCTTATGTAAAGAGAAACATTTGCCAGAAGAAATAATTATGTCATGTTAATATTCATTGACTCAAATAGGATGGTTTATATGGAGTATATGATTTAACTATGGTTTAGACACAAAAAAGTCAAAGAAAAAATAGGCCAATTATCAAAATCAAATAATAAGCCATATTTCCTATAGTACGCTTAAAATAATCGATTATCATTTTTATTAAATCTTACTATTTTTAATATATAATTTTGTTTCATATATAGAGGGTGAAACAACATTAAAGTTATAACTTAATGACTTAGAAGGAACATGTTCAAATCATAAAAATAGTTACCCCACATGCTAGAGTAATACTTCATATATCTACTTAGAATAAATACATTTTTATTTGATAATTTATCATTTTTTAGAAATTGATACATCAATATTCTTTTCATTTTTATAATAAATAGAAAGATAAACAATAAAAGAAAATTTTAAGAGCAACATGTTAATTAGATATCTAAAAGTCAATTTCAATGACATACTACAAAAATCATCATTCAACTATTTCAATTATTTTTAATATAATGTATGGAGAGGTAATTTCATTTTATAAAAATTATTTTTACTGACACATTTTGCAAACAGTATTCCAAACACATTCAGGGCAAGGTAGCTAGATTGGTACTAAAAATATCTTAACTTACACCATTTCTCCCGCACGTCAATTTTTATCTATTTTATAATAATTAATAAGAAAATTGTTCTGAAAACGACAATAGATTAATTATAAATGATTAATGTATTTATCAAATGACATATAAATAGAAGGTTTTAAATTATCAATAATCATGGGGATAAGATGAAATACAACATAGATATGAATGATATGATCGGCGAATAAGAATCATCTCCAATAATAGAGAACAAATATTTATTTATCCATCTATTTTTAATAGTAAATGTGATATTTGATTATATATAAAAGGATACAAATTTCTTTATTACGTTACCTTTTTCTTTATATTTGTAGTACTTAGAATTTGTACTCATGATTGCTCAATGATATGGTTGTGACCCTGGCTTCCACGCATTCTCTGCCTTTGGACTTATATTCCAAGGAGAACCATGGAATGGAAGAAACAAAAGCATACACATCAAAAGATAGAAAATAGAAAGATAAGTACACCCAACTTAAAAAAAACAATTATGATTGCCCTTATAAAGAGAGGACGTGTGTCACATTTTGTAAGGTTCAGAACTCAAACGTGGCAACTTGTCATTAGTTGAAGGTGATTGCTGACTGTGTGAGACAAGAAAGCAATGTTCAATCCAAAGAAACTCTTCTACAATACATTTTCTTTCGGGAATAATATATCCACTGTACTAGAAGATAATTTATCCCCTCCAACTAGTAAAAAATATGGCATGTGTACTATTTTGTTTAGTTTTAAAAATATTTTATAGAAAATGATGAAACATGATATATGTTTGATTTCATTATCAGGAGGAGATAATTTATCTTCTTATACCAGAAGATATTTTATTCTCTTTTCTTTGTTGTGTTATTGCTGGGGCCAATAATAATGATGAGAATATTAACATGCAAGGAGATTAGTTTGCAACTTTTAGGGATGGTAATAGGTACGTGGACTTACAAGTATCTAATTTGTTACAAGTATCATCAACATATACTTGTAAGTCTATGTACTTATTACCATCCGTAAAAGTTGTTTCGTATAACATTGTGGTCCATTGGGTACCTGCAACATGATTAAACATATTTTTAGTAATGTTATACGGTTAAACATTAATGTTATATTTGCTAATCCATAATTATAATGTAATGTTATTTTGACGGAGATATCTTAGATGTTTGATATATTTTATTATCTTTATTTTAAATAATTTTTTTAGTAAAAAAATTATATTTAAGTGACAATTTAAAGTTATATACTTATACTTTAATTATGTTTTATAATTGTAATTATAATTTTTCTTCTTCTAATTATCTAAAATAACACACATTATTATTATTATATGAGACCTACGAATAGTAATCGATAGAGTACCTGCCCAAATATGGGATTAAGTTGATTTCAAAAACTACATAATAATTGAAAATTTGTTGAAATCTTATCAATAAAAGTAAGACTTCATTGCTTTGAAGTATATCCTACACATCTAAATATGACTCATTTGGAGGGTGATATTGTGTAACAAAGAACATGTATTAGCACCTCAGTATGTGGTTGGCAATAAGGGTCAGTTCGGACTTGCCCGACCCACCAAAATATGGGTTGACTTGATCCAACCCTTATTGTTAAAATGACTCAAAATGTCAGCTTGACCCATATTTGGCAGGGTTGACTGGCGGGCTGACCCATTTTTTCTCTCTTCAAAACACACATTTATAACCAATTCAATCATAATTTCAAAAATAAATAATCATCACGCCTCATAAATATCATTTAAAACAAAAAATCACAAATCAAAGTCCATAATCTCACAATAACATATCATCTTAGTTTAAAACTTGTAAGTTCTAAAATACAAACTATCATGTTTTTAAACTTTTAGACTCCTAGTTCACAATAAAGCTTCTAACTCCTAAGTTTTAAACATTAGATGTTTTGTTTGAAGAAAAAACCTCCATTTTTCAATTACTACCACCATCAACGTCTTTCAAATCTTCTTCTTCTTCATCTACATTATCATTAGAATGAATACTCGCTTGAGATGAAACATGAACTATTTCCCTAGTACGACGTTTCCCAAGGTTAGGGGTGGCAATACGGGCTAGCCCGGCCCGACCTGACCCGTCTTTGACTTGCCAAAATATGGGTTGGTTCGGTCTGACCTTTATTGCTAAAAGGGCTCAAATTTTTAGTCAAGCCTGCTAAAATTGTCAATCCAAATAGGTTCTCTAGCTCAAATACAACTCTAAGAACTTTCCAAAAAGTTTAAACTATTGGAAAAGCAAATTAGTAATCTTATGGTACATGAAAAGTGAAAAATTTCTTTCTATATCGATAAATAAGAAGTTTTCATATCTTATTACCCTATGATTAAGTTTACATGTTAGAAATTCTATTATGGAAGTAGTCAAATTGAGGAGTTTTATCTTAACCCATCACTCCTCCACAACCAATGTCATAGTTATTATGAAAAATAAAAGAAGGTTTATAACCTATACCCAAACCCGAGATAAGAAAATAGTCAACTAGCTTATAACCTAGCATACATTCAGCCTACCTAGGCTTAGAGTAGCTATTTAGCAAACAAGGAAGACATATGCTTGACTTTTTAAGTATGATTTATAATAGATTATTATATCTTTTGATTTATATATCTAATCTAATCTAATGAAATTAAAAATGATTGTTGTTGTATTTCATTATGCAATTAAAAGTTTATAAGAAATCATATAACAAGGTGTCATACCAATGATATACTATGTCAGAGTTGCCGTTCAACAACGCATAATTTAGATGTATAACAGCGCTTTCGGACGCTTTTTATTTGACCGCAGTAGTATATGGTCATCATTAACATTGCTTTATAAACGATGTTGTATTGATTATTGTTGAAAGGATATTTTTGAGAGAGATTACTTTACCTCTCAACCCCTTAGCAAGGTGCCAATTTGTTGAGAGGTTATTACTCTCATTTTCGGTGTGTTCTTTTTTGTTTTATTAAGTAAGAGAACTCGGTTTTACTCTTTGTTTGCCACCTCGGCTTCGTTGAAATAAATTTCAATGTCGGTATAATGGTTTCAAGAATATCCTAGTTACAACTTACTTCTTAATAATCATGTAAATGAGTTATTCCTTCTTTGCCCCCTCTCGGCTTTGTTAGAATAAATTCTATCGTCAGTACAATGGTATCGAAGCAATCCCTTATTACATAATTATTAAGTACATTTGAATATCATCTCGGTTTTGTGGAATAAATTCCAACACCGGTTTAATGGTATTCTAATGTACAAAAGTGATGAATAGTTAGTTGTTAGAAACAAATAAATAATTAAAGAACAAAAGAATAATAAATTTAAGTGACATTTTATTTATTTACTCCCTTTCGGGTTCATTTTATTAACAAACTAAACTTCTTCCTTAAGGAAGGTTAGTATTAAAGAATAAATAAATTGCGGAAGGTAAATAACAATAAATAAAAGTTAGTTTCACCACTTTTGTAAATTAAAAGGTGTTTTCAACAAATAAATTTATTGATAACACTTTACTATTTTACAATTTACACCTCTTTCAAGATTCAATTGTAGTATAGTATAGGATTATGTCGAACCACAAGGAATTGCCTAATAGAAAGAATCATATGAATATGTCAATGCACAAATAATGAGTGAACATATTTTGGTTGTTTTTTATTTGATTTGATATGCACATAAACACTTAACAAGAAACATAAACTAAGTATTAACAAATTCTTGAGGAGACAAGATCATTTTGAATGATGAAAGTATTTCTCAACTTCTTATGTATTTGAACTACTTAGACAAGTTCTTATGTAGCATTTATTATTTCTCAAACAAGTAAAATTAACCAAAGCACCAACTCGAATGACTAAAATTCAAACTTTTAGAATATAAGAAGAAGTAGAGATTACATAATCATATTCAAAAGAAATTGTTAGGAGCATGAGCCATCCATCCAAGGATTAGATGCTTTTGAGTTCCAAATGAGAGTACAAAATTGATTTTTGCATCTCATTTGCCTTCTCCTTTTCTCCTCTTGAATTCTAAACTAAAATTACAAACTTACATTGAAATAAAGCTCTAAAAAACTAAGAAATGAAGAGAGAACTTCAGAAAGAGTTTCTAGTGAGAGACTTGTTAATTTCAAGTGTAATTGGTTTTCTTTGCTCAAATGAATTGGTCTCTATTTATAGAATTTCTTTCTGGACGGCTGAGTTGCTTGGCTGGACTGCTAAGCAGCTGACCAAACCCTTCAGCATGGGTTTGGTCCCTTGATCAAGTAGCTTAGTCACCTCCTTATGCTTGACTCATCAAAGCTAGTTGTGAGCTATGAAACCAGCTATTGTGAGCTACTTCTGAAAAAACCTATGGTGAGCTACTTGAGGTGAGGTCATGGGTGACTTCATGATTTTCTTGATGGTTAAGTCAAGTCTGGGTGCACACCGCTCAGCACACATGTTTCACTGCTAAGTTGTTTATTCAACAACTTTGACCGTGCTGACTGGGACGTGGCCTGGTGCTTGCTGATCTGGTCAGGAGTTTGGTTCTCCGCTAAGTTGCTTAGGTGGACTGCTAAGCTGCTTGTCTAGCAGCTTGGGCATGTGCCAAGCTTGTGTCTGACTGTGTCAAGCTGAGGCATGACCGTGTCAGGACTAGGCTGAGCGGCCAAGAAGGTCCGCTCAGCTGCTTGCTTGAGCAGCTTGGTCCAGGTCAAGCTGGTGTCTAGGTCAGGCTGGTGTCCAGGTTAGCTCAACGGGGCTTGGTCCACGCTTAGTTGCCTCGTTGATCACCTTGATTTTCTTGACTTTTTTGCTCTTCGACCATGAGTCTTTTTTCTTTTCTTTTCTTCATTCTAAATCCTACAAAATACATAAAAAAGAAATACACATACAAATATACAAGATTGTGATATTTTATACAAAAAGTATTGTTTTAAGTTGGTTTTTCTCAATTATGCTTAAGATAAGTGTTGGTTTTTGTCAATTATGCTTAAGATAAGTGTCATAAAAGTGTATGAAATTTAGGTACGTTTGACACTTATCAATTGTATACCACATCGCACCACATAAAAAGCGTTGTCATATAGTGCATCAATATGACAACGCATTGTCCATAAAACGCTGTCATATAGTGCATCAATACAACAGCGTCTCGTCTACAAAGTGTTGTCATATAGTGGATAAATACAACAGCGCATCATCGACAAAGCGCTGTCATATAGTCTTAAATAAACAACGCATTTTATAGGTCTTATTAACAACGCTTCTACCTGCGTTGTTGAAGTTCATATATTTAACAGTGCAATAACAAAAAAGCGTTGTTGTATTATTCATAAATTTTCTCAAACAACACCTTAATACAACTGGGCATCACATGTATAGCGTTGTTGTATTGATAATGTACCACAACGCTTTCTATAAAAAGCGTTGTTGTATTATTCATAAATTTTCTCAAACAACACCTTAATACAACTGGGCATCACATGTATAGCGTTGTTGTATTGATAATGTACCACAACGCTTTCTATAAAAAGCGTTGTTGTAGTTATCCTTTACAACAGCGCATGCTAGGGCTTCCCTTAGAATTCGTTGTTGCTTTGTATAAATTAATACTTGCATATACATTTATTAGCAGAACAAACATTCTCAACTGCACAGACACATTAATACAGGCCAGAAATTTGTTTTATTAAATATCAATACAATACAAAATACAAACAATGAATATCATGCCAATTATGTTTTGATAGAGTACATACTTACAAACAATCAAAATTATACAAAGACTACTTGCATCTATTTTTCATTTTCTTTGATTGTTTTTTTTAGGGTCATCCTTGTCTAGAGGAACATATTGATTTACCAAAAACCCTTTATCGTGATCATCTCTTATATATAAATCATAATCCGTAGTTGTTCCGCCCTCATGTGATTGATATGTCACCAAAAAAGGATCATCTTCATCAATATCTTCATATTCTTGGTCATCAATATTATTGACGATGATTTTGTCAGTTAAAAGAACAATGAACCATTTCATATCAATTGGGTCACTAACATAGAATACTTGTTGAACTTGTGATGCTAGAATAAATGGCTCATCTTTATATCCCGACCTATTAAGATCCACTTGCATGAACCCTAACTCATCAACTTGGAAGCCATTGTTATTATCAACCCACATACAATAAAAAATTGGCATCCTAAACATTGTGTAATCCAATTCCCATATGCGTTCAATCACTCTAAAGTATGACATGTACGCATATATTGAGTTTCTATCTTTTGCACTTGACATGTATAAAGTTCGAGCAACAAGAGTCACGCCACTATTTTGCATTTTACTTTGGTCACCTTGTTTTTTCGTATAAAATGTGAACCCATTAATCAGGTAACCAGTGTAGGATAACCCATGAAGGCTTCGACCATTGGTTAACCATTTCAATCTTTCGGAAACCGAATGTGCATTTATATTCAACTCATCATCAATGTGATTTTTTAGCCACTTTATGAAACACCGATTATGCTATTTGGAAATCCAATTTTCATTCTTACTTGGGTAACACTTCCTTAGCATCTCCTTATGTGTTTCAACATATGACTCAACCTCGTCGGCATTATGTAAAACATATAAGTACGCTTGCTCCAATTCGGTTCTTGTTATAGTCAATATTTCATTCCCAGTAATACCTTCACTAAATATTTTTTTTGCATATCGAGGCTTTGGAATGCCTATGAAATCACCATCGGTAAAGTATCCGATACAAAAATCAAGAGCTTCTTCAACAACATATCGCTCGACAATACAACCCTCTGGTCTTGATTGGTTCTTCACATACCCTTTTAATGTCTTCATATAACGCTCAAAGGGGTACATCCATCTCATATAGGAAGGGCACATAGTTGTGTCTCTCGAACAAGATGAATGCTTAGATGAACCATTATGTCAAAAAAAGAAGGTGGAAAAGACATTTCAAGCTCACACAAAGCCAAAATAATTTGTCTTTGCAATGCAAATAATTTCTCAGGGTCAATCACTTTCCTACAAATTTCCTTAAAGAAGAAGCATTACCTAGTTATGGTTCCTCGAACCTTTTTACGTAAAATTGACCGTATTCCAATAGGCAAGAAATGCTCCATAAGTACATGACAATCATGAGACTTAAGACCTTTTAACTTGAGGTCTTTCATTGATACGAGGTACTGAATGTTGGAAGAGTACCCTTCTGGAACTTTAACACCATGAATAAATTTACAAAATTCCATTTTCTCCTTCCTCGACAAAGTATAAGCTGCTGAAGGTAGAAATGTACGTCTTCCCTTCATTATCAGCCTAAATTCCTTTCTTATTCCCATACTAACCAAGTCCAACCTTGCATTTCAGCCATCTTTGGTCTTATCAGGGACATTGAGTAATGTACCAAGGAGACTTTCAAACACATTTTTTCAATATGCATAACATCGAGGAAATGTCTTACATATAATGAACTCCAATATGTCAATTCAAAGAAGATTGACCTTTTCTTCCACCCCTTTGTGACAATTTCTTTTGCAAAAGGTTTACCAAAGTTAGTATTCAAACCCTTTAGCTTTTGAAACAATTGGTCACTTGTCAACGGCAAAGGAGCACAACCTTCTTCATTGTTTCCATCAAATGTTTTTCTCCATCGTTGATAGTGATGATCTGAAGGTAAAAATCTACGATGGCCAATGAAGACATTTTTCTTATAGTGTTCCAAACTCATTGAATGAGTATTGTCTTCACATACAGGACATGCAAAATGTCCTTTTGTACTATATCTAGACATATTACCATATGCACGGAAATTACTGATTGAGTCGAACAACAAAGCTCTCAAGTTGAAGCTTTCTTCCCTATACGCATCATATACATTTATGCATGTCTCCCACATTTGCTTCAAGTCTTCAATTAATGGAGCCAAATATATGTCTATGTCATTTCCTGGTTGTTTGAGTCCAGAAATTAACATAGATAACATCACATATTTGTGCTTCATGCATAGAGAAGGAGGTAGGTTGTATATCACCAACATCACCAACATCACTAGCCATGTACTGTGGGAGAAACTTTGAAAACTATGTGGGTTAATTCCATCCATTGACAATGCAAGGCATATATTTCTTGATTCTTGACCAAAACTAGGATAGTCGTGATCAATTTTTCTCCATTGAGGAGAATCAATAGGATATTGAAGCTTTCCATCTTTAATCCTTTCTTGTCAACTTCTTTGCATCATTAGCATTGCTAAACATATGCTTGAATCTTGATTTGATGGGAAAATACCATACAACCTTTTTGGGAATTGAGTCTTCCTTTTTATATCGTGACGCATTACATTTAGGACAAACTTTAATGAAGCATACTCATTAAAAAATAAGATGCAATCATTTTTACAAGCATATATCCTAGTGTGGTTCATGCCTATGGAGCGTAATATTTGTTTTGCATCATAGGTTCAAGAAGGGATCACATTATCTTCTGGCAACATATCCTTCAGAAGTGCAAGCAAGTCAGTGAAACTCTGATCGGACCATCCATTAACATATTTCAACTTATACAACCTGGACACTGCTGCCAATATTGTGAATTTAGTACAACCATTATATAATGCTTTCTTAGCATCACTTATCAACCGCTGAAACATCTCAGGACAATCCTGAAGATCCTTTTGACAACGTTTGTCATTTCCATGAAATGATCATCTTCATATACATTTGTGTAATTGTCTTTCATATGCATCTCATCATCATAATCCATAATGTCTCTCATCTCACCATGTCTTGTCCAACATGTGTAACTTTGATCAATACCATGACACACTAAATGACCTTTTAACTCATTTGGAGTAATTCGGTTGGAAACAACATCTTATGCAAGGACATACAATTCTATTAGGGTTTTCAGCATTCTCAATTGCAAACCTAACAAATGATTTCACTCATTCTTCATACTCCTTAGTCAATCAATTGGCATTCATCCATTTTCGATCAATTTTCTATTAACAAAAAATATAATGAGCATAAATCCCTAGTGCTTGGAGTTAAGCTCACCAAACAGAGCAAATGCATTATTATGATCGGAACCCTAACTCATAATGTAAGCTAAATGAGTCAGAAACCCCAACTCAATACAAGCTAAATGAGTGAAATCACTTTCACTCATTTATAAGGAAAATATTTATAAATCAATATAAGCTAAATATAATGTAATTAAAAATGCAAATAACTATAAGAAAAACACACTTTCATTTCGGTGTTGAATGCGTAAATGATGATTTTGAGGTTAAACGAGTGAAAGATTTTCAAAATTGGTGTTAAATGATTTTCGTGTTGAATGAGAGAATAATTTTCGGTGTTGAATGGGTAAATGATTTTCAGTGTTGAATGAGTGAATGATTTTCAGTGTTGAATGAGTGAATGGTTTTGAGGTTGAATGATTTTAGAGGTAGATTTTGAGAGTAAATGCGTTTCGCTGCTCAGTAAATGAGTGTTGAGATTGTTGATGAATGTGTGAGAATGCGGGAACATTTTAATTTTTTAAGGTCTAATAGTATCTTCAATAGTGCATAATGAAGACATCATTGTCAATGATACCTAATTAACAGTGCAACCTAAAGGAAACACTGTGGAGAAACTCCCCACTCAAATATGAAGGTAAGTGTTCCAAAGCGCAATATTAAGGAAACGATTTGACATATATAATAATTTTTTTACTAATTCATTTTTTTTAATGAAATTCAAATTAGTAATTAAGTTATGACATTCGATTAATGATAATTAATTAAATATATAGAACAATTAATAATGACAATAAATAACATTCAAGCAATTAATCGATTAAGCATTGTGTTAAACGATTAATTGCAGAGGAAATAGTTTTGATCATATCGACATTGCTTCTTATCGTATGCGATGTTGTATATCTAAAAGAGAATGAATGAGAGATAAGTATTCAACAACATTTTTCTGTTTTTGCGCTATTATATTCAACGAAAACAACAACAATTTTTGAGAATGCGCTCTTAAATTCAACGTAATCAACAGCGCACAATTAAAAGAACATTGTTGTATGAGTATAACAACAACGCAATAATACAAAAGCACCATCGAAGACCATTATTCCTAATTCTAAAAAGTTACGCACACAACAGAAAATACCCTGGTGCATATAGAAACAGAACATAACAACAAAATGAATGCATATAGAAATATCAAATGACAACTATATGAAAACAATTGAATTTCAACTGAATTTCAACTGAATTTATATATTGGACATTAATTACACTGTTTACATAAACATATATTACATATATCAAGTTATATACATTACATTGAACATTAATTGCATTCCCTAAGCTACAATATGTACAAAACTAATCTACTAAACTAAGTACAAACTTTGACTATTGTTCTCTAATGTGGTTGACATGGTCATTCGTATATGATTTGTCAACAAACTTGTTTTAATTAGTTGACCACTGCTTAATGATCTCCTTCATGAATTTCAGCATGTAAAAGCCGCAATCTATCTGGTTTGTTTGGCAAATGGTCTACAATTAAAATGAAGTAAACATATAAACATAACATTAGTTGCCCATTACACATATAATTGTTTGAGATGATTTGTGCCAATACCTTTATACGAGTCCACTTGATTTTGTTGGGATTTGGTAACTTGTTTCTACCACGATTATTCAATTTGTAAACTTTCACCTCACTAAACAATAGAAAATGTACTTAATTAATAAACAACTTGGAAAGTAAAAGCGTAACTAAAAGTTTAAATGATTAGTCCACTTACTTAGAAAAAATATCTTTCATAGTGGCATAGTTGTTCATATCACCACGTGCCAATGAGTCAAAGTAGTATATTTCTTCATTGACCCGATTGATGGCAACAAAAACCCAATGTTGTCTAACAAAATACATGTACATGGTTAGGAAATGTTAAGGTATATACTAAAGAAAGAAATATAAAAGACAATTGCAAAATGATCACTCGATATTAAAAGGTGCAAGGAATAAACCTGCAACTTCTTTATGATGGATGAGATTATCTGTAATTCGTTCTGTTTTTCCCCAATCTCATCTTTTTATGCGACATCAAAGTGGTAAGGTGTGGGGATATGAACATCACCTTTTTCTTATTTACCTTAATAAAATTTTCATACAAGTACTTAATATATATAACACAAATGTTAGTTAATTATAACACACCGCCATGCATAAGTGAGAAGTTAAGAGCATATAATTTACCTCATATATGCATACAGAACTTGCACCTATACAACCATGTTTATATACATCTTAGACTTCACTCATGCTAATGTATTCATCAACATTATCTCCGTAGACTTCCTTGTGAATTGATATAATTATCATATCATCTTCCATCTTCGGTACATGCTCCATCAGCTTAGTATAATAGTTGGTAGTCTTCTTAGAGCTCACATCCCCAATAGATGGCTTTGAGCTCACATCCCCCGAAGATGATTTAGACTTTTGGGTGCTATTGGGAGGGTGCAATGTACATTTTCCTGATATATTCAATAAAAACATATCAATTATAGATCAATATATATATATAGAGTGAACATAAGGTGAAAAATCATACCTTAAGAGGAATTACTTGAACAAGGTCTATTGGCCAAGCCTCAAAAGTGCCTATAGCCCCTCCAACTGTGAAGATATCCTCATCGAGAGGAATTGGCAGCAACACATTATCATCGATTGCAATGTCAATCGAGACATTCATATGATGGCGTGGGATACGTGCATTCATCAGCCAACTTGTGCACTTTCCCAACACCCACTATTCGACTAGTTGGGGTATCCACCCATAGAACATCGAGTTCTACTCCATGTGGAGTCATAGGTATATCGCTTTTGTTCTCCCACTAACAAAACATAACCAATAATAATGTAATTATATATATAAGCATACAAAACATAACCAATAATGTACAAATTAACAATACCTACAATTCTTTCCTCGATTCCTCTATATCCCGCTCGAGAACCTCGGTATGGATATAAAGGCTTGGATGCCCTCTTGCGGATTTCATTACTTAATTTCTGAAACAATAAATAACATTAATATCAACAGTCATATACAAAGGCATATGTACAAAAGTCAATACAAAGAATATGATTTTACCACGAAAGACTCGTCTTCTGTGTATAAGGTGACATAAGTCTTTCAATCCTCTTCATCAACGATATTTGCATATTTAGTTGGAGGTTTTAGGTTGACATTGCCTTAGCATCTCTGAGTAATTTTTTGGCATTAGTTCGGAATTGTCAGAGAGCCTTGCCAGCCGATTTAATGATATAATCCTTATGCTCCTCATCAACATCAAAAGTTGCCTGAAATAAAAATACATGTACATTATATATTTCATGCATATACGTACATGTCATGAAAATGTAACACATATATGTACATTGCATGAAAACACAAAAACACAAAAAATAAACTTTCTCTTATTTCATTCCAAATATTCTCATTCACAGTATTCTCTACATCACTTAATTTCTTGATTGTTAGCTTCAGATTCTGCCTAACATTAACACCAACGTAGCTTACCATTTCGTTGCCACCATTCTTGTTTAATGATTGGACTTTAAAGTTCCATTGAACTTCTATTTTCACATCTTTGCTTCTTGACCGAATGACATTCTTTATGGAAGTCATTCCACGTTGAGGTCATTTTTTAACAACGATTTGTTGGTCTTGTGGAGTCGGTGAAGCTTCGTCACCATTGTGAGATACATGATCGCCACTTTGGGAAGTCATTGATGATGTTTTTTCAGTTTATGAGAGTATGAGGGTTTGCTGAGAGTGAGAAGATTTCTTTTTGAGTAAGTTTGAGAGCATAGAGGAAAAGACTAATGTTTTAGATATTTAAACTGTAGTAACCATTTAACAGTGCATATTAACGATAACGTTGTTGTATTGTCCTATTCAACAGTGTATATTTACGGTAGCGTTGTTGTATGGACATCTTCAACATCGCATATTACGGCGATTACGCTGTTGTTGTGTATCCAACTGTATGCAACTCATATTATGAACACGACCTCTTCTACAACGCATATTTAACATAGCGTTTTTATTGACATCCTCAATAGCATATTTAACCGAAATGTAGCACTGTTGATTAGAATCTAATTGACAATGCTATCTGAATTATACGTTGTTGAATAGAATCCAAGTGACAGCGCAGTCGTAATTATGCGCTGTTAAACTAAACTCATTTTCCAAATTAACAGCTTAATCGTAGATATGCGCTGTTAAATTAACATTTTACATAACATGAAAATATTTATACAACATGAATTTTACTTAAGTTGACATGAAGTAGATTATTAATATATAATTGTGTTTATTAATACGAAACTGGATAAAATATTAAACATTACATTTTGTTAATTTGTTTTTGTATTTATTAAGTATTTATAATTTGTTTATTGTGTTTATTAATAAGGATCAGTGCTAAAATATTAAAGAGAATAATCATCCAAATAATTAACAAAAAAAAAAGAAATTAACATCCAAAATAATTGTTTTCTTATTCATTCAGAGAGGCAAAATACATTATAATGAACTAAATGATTTGGTACATACGAATATAATGAACTAAATGATTTGTTAGAAGAAGAAATAATTTTGTCCACAATTTTTTCCTCTACTCATCTACACAAATCTTGTACAACAGTTCATCGATTTCTTTTTAAAATCTAGGTCATTTTCCCATGAAAATCGAATGAGAGAAATCAATGAACTTTAGGAATTGATGCAGATGATGAAGGGAAATAATTGAAAGGGATAAATAAAAATTGAAAGAGATCAATGAACTAAATAATTCATTCAACTTTTCCTTTTATTTACTTTCAATTGCTTCATCTCACGCAAATCTTGTATAACAGTCACTTTCCTTCTGAAATCAAAACTTGTTAAAAACCTCTATGACATGATTCTGAAACAGAAACACAATTTTTTCCTCGACTCCTCTCTACAAATCTGAGTGTTTTTTCTCTTTTTCACTCTTTGAAGTATTGCTCTTTTTTTACTACTTTGTGTTTTTTTCCTCCTATCTTCATGAATATAATCTTATAGAAACACATACTCTTAGACTCTAAGCTAAATGATGAATTTGAACATTGAGTGAACCACAATATTTATAGATGAGCAACCATTAATATTTCAACAACCAAGAAACGCATAACCACCCAGCCATTAATATTTCAACAAACGACGAGACACATTACTACTTCACCATTCATTTCTTGGATGCTTAAAAAGTCGTAAAAAATCAACAACGCATAATTAAGCAAGCGCGATTACTATATAATTTTCAACAGCGCTTCCTTAAATATGCGTTGTTGCATAATTTGTTTATTGTGTTTATTAATAAGGATCAGTGCTAAAATATTAAAGAGAATAATCATCCAAATAATTAACAAAAAAAAAAGAAATTAACATCCAAAATAATTGTTTTCTTATTCATTCAGAGAGGCAAAAAATTTCTCGGATGCTTAAAAAGTCGTAAAAAATCAACAACGCATAATTAAGCAAGCGCAGTTACTATATAATTTTCAACAGCGCTTCCTTAAATATGCGTTGTTGCATATATTCCCATCAACAATGCTTTCTATCAAATGCACTGTTAAAAATAAATCATTCAAGTCAGCGCTAACGTTACTGATGTTCAACAGTGCATTGTCAAGAATGCGTTGTTGAAGTTACACAAATTGATAACGCATGTTTTATTATGCGCTGTTGATGTTCTTCCGCCTCATTTTTAACATCATCATTCAAAATTCCCCTTTTGAATGACCGCTGTTTATTACGATATAAGGCGTAGTGATACTTGGATAATACTTCATTTTCCTTCTTTATTTATTGTCAAGCATGAATCTTAATAAATCGAAGTAGCCAAATTACATTATATGAGTCTAGTCAACTTTTCTTTAAGAAATGAATAAATCAACCACTTTACATCGACTCATATGGATGGCCGATCCCAATAGCAACATGGTATGATTATTTGACTAGTTAAGTAAAATTGGCCGAAATCTATGTTTTATTACAATGTATACCGTATTTACTCATAATATTGTATTGAAATACAATGTAGTTCCATTAAGTTATATACATAATATACGGAAATTGTAGTCCATCATACCGTACATTATTAAATCCATATCCTATAAACTTTAAATTCTTTAGATACAAATTGTTACCACTTATGCAAGTACATAAGATATAAGGATAGCTTCATATCAATTATGAAGAACTTTCTAGTCATACTTTCATGAAAATGAAAAAAAAAAAATGAAAGCAACCAAAAAAGTTTTATTATCACTAGTCATAGTTTCATGCAACTCTGAGTGAAACCTTGATCTTCTGAATGCTCTCTGTGATGAGGTTGCTGACAGAAACAACTGATTCTAATGATAGCTTATTACCATTTGAGAGGGTACTGAGCAAAATTTGCAGCCCAACTGTAAGCAAGCTTCCACCACTACCACCAGTGCCATCTGGATGAATAATAAAGCCCGAAGGTAAGAGAGGTAAGTATGCAGATTCTCCTCCATTCACTACCAAATTCATGGAATCCACGTCAATCGCCACATAAACCACCACAGAAGAAGATATATCAGTCCATGAATCTTGGAGAACCAACATGCTGCTCTCGGAGGCATTAGCCTGCATAGGTTCAAAAAGAGTTGTTGTAGTTAAGGCGACTTCTGATAAGAGTTTAATATCTATATATTGTTGGTGTAAAGATTTATATAATGTTAAAAGAAGATCACTTACTCCACTGCGAAGGACAGAAACACAATTTCCATTTCCTTGTCCCTTTGAAATACGAAACAACTGTTGCATTGGTCCGTTGTTGGCCAAGACATCCCACTCCCCTCTTAATCGCTCGTCGCGGAGGAAATCGAATAGCCTCTGTTGTGACACTGGCATCCAAACTGAGGTTGCAGCACTCAGTACAATGCCAATAGGCTCACCAGCCACATTCTTTCGGGCCATCACTTTCATGTTATCATCCAGAGCATCAAAGCAAAGGGACTCCCATTGGTGCGCAGCCGAAGCACAAAGACCGGTGAAAAAGCTGTTGGTTATGCGTTGTGCAAGCTTCATCATGCCTCTCTTACCTTCTTGGCTCATGCCTGCAAGAATAATGGTGAACATCAAAGTTGGAACTTGAATATATCAATTACAAAAGTGAACAAGTGTTAAAGGAAATGACAATATCATGAGTAATAAGGTGTTTTGATAGTTCGGATGAAAGATTTAAGGAATAGACTGAATAGGTTGAAAGTCGAATTTCATCCACAATAAATATTAACTTACTAATATTTCAAAAAAGGAAATGACAATGTGATATACCTGTAGGGTCCTCAGTTGGGATGGGAGGGGATAAGAGAGTTGATAAGCATTCAAATTGTCTCTGGAGAGAGGCAATCCATCTTTGAGCACCGAACCCAATTCCGGAACTAATCAATGGACGATAGAGATGATGAATCAAAGTTTCATCATATTGATTATGCTCAATCCAAGTTACCTGTAATAATGTAACTTATGTTATCAGTATGATGATTAGTACATATTCAATGTAATAAAGAATTTTTAAGAAATGCAAAGTCCTATTATCTTAGCAAAGTAGTTCTGGTAAAAAAAGTCTCGAGGTTCAATCACTGTGGAGTACAAACTCTACCAAACAGACCACAAACATTAATTAAAAAAAAGAATGTCGTTAAAAAGTTCACATTGAAATTTTGCATTATAACATATTTTTTGTAGCAATGAAGAGAATTATAATCACACATGTATATGGCATGAAGTATTAACAGTACATGCTTAACAATCAAGGAAATGTTAACATAAAAACTTCAGTATAGTTTCGTAAATAATATTAGTATACTGTTTACAATAAGAGATAGTAGTAGAAGCATCAAAATGTATTTCAAATACTATAAAAACGAAACAAAATTGAATCTTCAATGTTCAAAATATAAACAAACCATATAAGAATTGATTCACTAATTTCTAAAAGTAACAATAGACAATATAAACACAAACATTATGCAACCTTAACTTTGATGTCACAAGATTGAAATAGAATTTAATCACAAGATTGATTGCATGATAAGGAAAATAATGGTTTAAAATAACTGAGCATTTACTTGCCTTGGAAAGGCCATTGGCTGTGTCTTGTACAATGCAGCCAGAAGGCATCCTCCGACAGTTCATGATATGGTATGGAGCATTGGTAGGGTTATGACCAATTTCAACTGAAACATCGACCACGGCCCATAAACCTTCCGTATGCTGCTTGCAATACCTAAGGAAGGTAAATTGACGAATCGGGACAAGTGGCGAAGGCAATTGAACCTCAGCATGTATCTGAAAAGACACAAAAAATAACATTTTTATATTGTTTGTTAAAGTCTGATTGATATGAGACAGAGAATTAGATACCCTTAAAAACAAATGATCTCTATCCGTTGAATTGAAGCAAACATAAAAGGTGGAGAAACATACAACTTGCATAGCTCCATTTTTGTTGCCAGGTATGCCTGTGGATATTATTTCCAGGGTGACAGCTCTTGCAATTGCAGCGGGAAAGATCTCTGACCATTGATCCTATTCACAGGAGTAATAAATAACTCAAAAATATATTCATCAATTCAAAGACTAAATAGTCATCACAATTAATCATGAAGAATATAACTGAATAATATTATGTGTATCATACCACATTCATCAACATTTCTACAAGGCCTAAACCATTGCCTATCACTAAACCAGATTCTCTGCTAGCATCAGTCACATAACCATTGGGTTTTGGACCAAGACAAGGAGGAACCAAAATCCTTTCATACTCATCCTGATTCAGCACTTCATTCCTACCATCTGAACTCTTAACCCAAAGAGGGCTATCTGGCTGAGCCATCTTAATAAGCTCTCCCATTGCAACCATCCCAAGTTCTATAAGCATTGCTCTCTCATTTTGGATTTGATTTCCCATAATTCCCATTGGTGGCCTAACAATATTCCCAGACATTGCAGGTGGAGGAGTTTCCATAAGTCCTTCTCCGAAATCGAGCCCCATTGGCAATGGCATCATGCCATGGTTGCTCGGACCAGCAAATCCATTCATTCCAATAGCAAGGTCTAGGTTCGAATTCGGAGACTGAAGACCCATGGGACCAACCAAGGGTGACAATGCTCTACCAACAAACTTGTTTGCTAAGGTACATATTCGGGTCAATTCATCTTTCAGTCGAGCATTTTCAATCCTTACTTGGTGCTCATCAAATATAATTTGGCCAGGGAGTGCTGTGCCACCACAAGTTTGACACATTGGGTTTGCCACTGCTTCTTTCATCAAACTGTTTTCGGCGCGAAGCCTCTCATTCTCTTGCCTAAGCATCATGTTCTCATGGCGCTCTAGTTGAGTCTAATTCAAGAAATTCAATTAGTACAGTAATCAAAGTATATCAACAAAGTGAAAAAAGAAGAGAATGGAACAATGCTTATATATTTCAATTCACCTTCATTTGTGTACGACGGTTCTGAAACCAGAACTTCACTTGCTTGTTAGACAAGCCAAGCCTGTTGCTAAGATCATTCCTTTGCTTTTCATCGGGGTGTGGACACTCCTTGAAGAAACTGAACCAATAAGAGCAAAATCCAATTAGCACACAATTCAATAAGAGATAATCATAATTGTAATAAATGATTTTCATAATTTCAGTAAAGTATTTTTTCATATTAGAAGATAAGTTATTCCCTCTAGTACGGGGAGGCACTTTATTCTCATTTCGTAAAGGCATACGTTTCAAGCTCTTGTATTTGTGTAGAAGTGTGTCTGTGATACTTCTTCCTCCTCTGATTTCGAGGGGTATCCTCGCCAACATCTTGATCATCACCGGATGCACCATCAAAATTGTCACTTCCAGAACGACTTTCATAGCCATCATCTTTTCTCCTTCCCATCTCAAAATTCTCACCAAGAAGACTCAAGTCACTACTTCCCTCCATTTTCCTTTCATGCAGAATAGTCTCATTAGCAACAACAAAAACAACAAGGATGAATAATAACATGGCCAAATCAATTTCACAATCAATAAAGAACTAAAAAAATAAAAGATACCAGAGAAAGAGGACAAAACCAATGAGAGGGTGGAGTATACAACAGAGAAAAGACAAGGTAGAACAATTTTGCTTTGAAACGGACCTAGTACAGAATAAAAAGGTAGCTCAACAATGGCAACTACTAAGCAAAAACATGGTTCAAAGGAGAAAAAAATCAGCCAAAACTCATGCACCCACCACCAGGTCCACCACTATTTATGCTAAACAATCCTCAAAATAACTCTTTTCTTCTTAGGGCACTTTCACAAATTCCAAGGTACCTTTTTTCGTTTTGGATTATTTACTAAGTGTGACCTTTTAACTAGATTATGACAAAGTTTGAAAGTTATGATTTAACTTAATATATATATATATATATATATATAATTTATATTCTTCTGCCAATGAAAATATGATATAGGTAGTATTTTGTTTATTTTTAGAAATATTTTTATAGAAAATGATTAAGCAAGATATATATTATGATTTTACTGGTAGAAGAAAATAATTTATCTCCTTATAATATGACATATTTTATTCTCATATATAAATAAGGACAACCAACAAGTAGTTTTTGGCACCATTGTCAACGCCCATGCACAACTCATTCTCTCACTTATAGAGTAAGTCTCTTTTGAAACAACTGTAATGAGGAACAAGACAAGAATTTGACTTTCTGATCCAAAATGCTCTCACACCTATCTATGTTTCGAATCCTCTCATGCTCCCACCAAAGCATACAGGAAAAGTGTAAAACCATAAGTGACAAATAAGAATGAATAATATATGTTATTGAACTCAACCCATTCTTTGTCGGAACCGAAAAATCTTCAGAGTAGAAAACCAAAAGACATCGAAGAGGTCTTAGCATGTCATGAACGAGAATAAATAATAATACAAAGTTAAAAAAAATTCAAGGATAAATTATCAAAGTTGGTTAAACCCCATGAATAAATTTATAAAAACAACAATATACAAGAAAAAAGAAATAATTAAAAAGTAGACTTTTTGGACATATGTCAATTAACTGCCATTGCTTAATTCCTTTCCAAGGACAAATATCATCTGAGTTGGAAAAACTTTGGATTGGTAAAAAAAATTATATATCATGAATAACAATAATAAAAAGTAATAATATGATCCGTACATTGCTAAGAACATGTTTAATTCCTTCCCAAGGAAATATTTTTATCGAAAACTTCTTACAATAAAAACTTTTCTATATATCATGAATCATGTATAAGAATAAAAAATTAATATAAAACTAATAAATTAAAGAATAAGTTTTCTTGATAATGAGTGACTAACTTCTTTCTAGGTTGAGATAATTGGAGTTGATACAACTTCTCAGAATTAAATTTTTTTCTTTATAGATGGTACCAAATTCGTATCATTGTATTACAAGTTTTAAAAAGAATGTGAATTGGAGATTTTTTTACTGTGTTTTTAAAAAGATGAAAAGTAGATAAAAAAACAATCTTTTAGAGATGATCTCATATCCATTGAGTAAAGTGACTTTTCAAATGCATCAACCCAAATTCAAGCAAAAAAGAACTAGTTTAATTCACCAAAAAAACAACCTCAGTTGACACACACTACGGAGAGTGAAGGACAGAATCAAAAGTTATAGCAATTCAAGTACGGAGAATATTGTACCTTCGAATTCGTCAGAGCAACGTAAACGTCAGAAACTTGCCCCTGGGATCTGAAATAGACAGAGAATATATTATAATAAATCAACTCCTGAAATTATTATGAGTAACAATAATTATAAATAATAAAAAACCCAAAATTTGTTCTACTGTTCTCTACCTTACGTCACTATTCTACTCTTGAGTACGGAGCAGCACTTTCTCTCTCAAAATCTTCTTCTTTCTCACTCTAGCGTGCATTGGTGGCAATTTATATGGGAGTTAGAGAATGTGTATGAAAGTGATGAGGGGTGTGGGGCCCACTCATAGACGAAGGGGTTGGGGATGTCCACCTCCTTTTCTAAGCGCGTGTGGGTTGTCTATGCTTCAACATTGGTTGGCATTTTTCATTTTGTTTTTTGTTAACAACGTGTAATAATAGGTAAGGAATTAAGGTAATCACTTTTGGAGTATCTTTATATTCCTTTCACAAAGCAAGTGTTGCTCATAAGGTTCTCATCAACTCATTTGTTAGACAGAATACTCATAAGATGTCTAGTAGTTAAAATAGATAACTCAAAGAGTATAGTTTTAAGGAGATTGATGATTCAAATTTCAACAAGTACAAAATATATATATATATATATATATATATATTATATTTGTCTATAAAAAATTCATTTATAATATGATAGCTAAATTTTATATTGGTTTAGAAGACAATAATTAACAATAAAATGTTAATATAATGGTGTAAGACTAGTTAGATTCTCAAAATTACCAAAAGGTCAAGAATTCAATTTTTGGGAGAAACACTTGTTGAAGGGTCAATCACGAACCCCAAAAAGTTGATTCCTTACTATAAGGTAAAGAAATATCCTTAATAGTACTATAAGGAAGACAATAATTAATTATAGGGTAAACATTTCGGGTAACATATACCATCCATGCAGTTAATCACACCAATGAATAAGAGGTCTTTTTTAGCAAGGCTGTGTTTTTAAGAAATAAATCTTATACATATAAGGTAAACTTAATTAATAAATGATTTTAATTTTTTTCCTAATTACCATATTAAGAATTTTATTTACTCCATATAAAAAATTTCATAAATTATTTTCATGTTTTACTAACGAGTGTCCTAAAAATATTAATTAAAGAGTTAAGTAATGGAAATTGAATTAAAGCAAACAACTTCTAAATCGTATTTGAATATTTTTCAATATAAGCTTTTTTAAAAATTATTTTAAGACATTTCTGAGCATTCACCTATTTTTATATTTCTAAGTTACGGTGCATTTACTTCTCATTAAATATTTATTTAATTTAATATATGTTAGGAGAGTGTATTAAGAGGATATAATAAATTCCACTAATAAAATACTTATAATTTATTAAATTAATAATTAGAAAGACAAAAAATTCGTAATATAATTAATTTTAAGATTTAGATCGGTCATAATTAATAGGTATATGCATATAGAAATTCCTGCCCTTTTAGAAGTTTGGAAAATAAAATTTATAAATCTAGATCAAAATTATAGATATTAATTAAGATATATTAATGCTAACCATTTATCATATTTAATGATATTTTAATCTTTAAAATTCAAAATAAATTTTAGAAGAATCATAATGTTTTTCAGTGTTTTGAGTTTAAAGGATTTGTATTTTGACAATGAGGAACAATAATCTTAAGGATTACATAGGCGTGACCCCTATTATGTTATACAAATCTAAATATTAAATTATTAGATCTTTTATGATTTCTTTTTGCCTCCAAAATCTAAATAAAATAGATAAATGAAAAAAAAAACCTTCATTTTATAGTCTAACATTTTCTAGTTTTTCTATATTTACCTTGAGGTGAGAAGGAAAGAAAAGCACAAATATTCTCTATACTTTCTTTTATCAATTTTTTATTTATTTAGAAGGAATAAATTAGGACATTAAAACATACTGCACGTTGTCCAAAGTGGATATTATTCTAAATATGCAAGAGATATTTTTAATCTTTAATTTTTCGCCAAGCTATATTTCAAATTTTAAGAGTATTTCAAAGAAGGAAAGAAAAAAAATTATTTGCACTGCTCATGAATCACCAGCCCTTTAAGATAAAGATTTTATTTCCTTCCATAAACAGTTATTTAAATAAATTGTTATTAAAAAAACCTTAAAATAGTGATTCACATTGATGACTCACATTTTAAAATAGTGTAATCTAATACTTATATTTTTTTAATTCTAGAACCTTCTTTCAAAATAAATAGTTTAAATTACGACTATTTTTAATTTAATATTATCCTGACATTTTTTCATATTATGATCTTAAAATATTATTCTTGAAAAAAGATCAAAATCTTAGGTACTTATTATCCTATTGAATTTTTTATTATATATTGCAATGGCTTTACTAGCACTATAATGAAATTAATCTGAGGTCTTTTTTTTGTTTCTCACAAATATCCTCGTATTGGAGGCAATCCTATCTGAACCGGGAACATTCATAGGTACGTAGGGCTAATTCTCCAAGCATACATTTTTTCCATCCACAAGACTCGAACTCGAGACCTTGCTTAAGGGGAATCAAGCATGTACTGTAAGATTGAGATTGCAACTAAGAGGGGATGAATTAGTCGACTAGAAATTATGACCACTTTTTCTGCAAAATGAAGAGTTAAAGTGCAGCGGATAATATTGCAGACAATAAACAAAAATAAATCAAAGAGGTAAGGGAGAAGAGAGTACACAAAGATTTTATACTAGTTCACCTTCTTGTCCACCGAAGGCTACGTCTAGTACTCTTGTAGCACAAGAGATTTTTCACTAAATATTATGAGTTGTAATTACAATATCTCACATCGAGATCTCTATGTACCTTACATACTCACTAATACTTATCACCTTGGAAAACACATTTCCAAGTAACTCTATCACTTTCTATTCACACTCCGTGAAAGAAAGTAATTATAATGAATGAAGAATTTGAATGATGGCTTGGATTGTCTTTACAAGTATGAAATATAATAACACTTGCAATCTAATCAACTCTTTTGTATAGTTAGTAAATAATGCTCTTAAGTTTACAAAACTTTGAAACACTTTATTTATGTAAGAACAGGATTGCAACTAAGAGGGGGTGAACTAGTTGACTTAAAATTATAGTAATTTTTTCTGCAAAATGTAAGAGTTAATGTGCAGCGGAAATCTT
>NC_032015.1:8883886-8884980 GCF_001865875.1 Lupinus angustifolius | reverse complement strand
TTTTCTCCCCCTTTTGACTTCATCAAAAAGTAGAAAAGCCAAGAGTCCAGCACAAAGATATATAGCATATATAGCATACATGATGTGTAACTCAGTATATAAAAATTAATGTAGTGCATAGTTAAGATGTTTCAATTAAGATAAAGCATAAAACATTAAAAACAAACTTGTCCAGCAGCAAGAACAACATAACAACCAAGTAAAAATTTGTCCGAGATTTAAAAAATAAATACAACCATAAAAATCCTAACAATAGGTATACTAAGATTCAAGCTCCGAGTTGTCTTCATCTATATCCATGTTGTCCATCCTAGAGGAGAGGCAATGAAGTTCATATCAGATTTGTTGATTCTGAGAGTCGAGAGCATCCATCTTGTTAGTGATGTAGCCTCAGAGAGAAACTAACTCATCCATAATCATTTGGTTTAAGGGCATGGCAGCAGATGAGGACGATTAAGCATGAAACTCAGATGGTTGTGGTTCAGAAGGATTAGGTGCTTCAGGTTCAGATGGCTCAGCATCAATAGTCGGCTTGTCGGTTCTATGAGTATAAGTGCGGGTTCTAAGGTCTTTTGTAAAGCCCATATTGTGGATTACATCTACATCAATGTGGCTTTCTCGAAGATTCGGAGGCGTCTTTGTTTCACCAGACATAGAAACTCCGAAATGCTGAAGAATTTTGGTTATAAAGGTAGCATATGGCAAAGGGCTTTAAGTACCTCTAACGATCCACATTTGTCTGATTATCATGAAAGTCCAATTGATTTTGATATTAAACTTTATGGCATACATCAATTGGAGTTCTATGTCACTTATTTGAGAATGATTCGAAATTTTTGGTATAATGACATAGCTCAAGAAATAATGAATCAAACGTTCTTCTAGTTTGAGATATCCAACAGATAGGATGTCTCAATGTTTGACAGTCTCTCCAAAGCCTTGTTGCTTACACATTTCTATTTCCCTTTTCAAAAGTCGACATAACAAGTGATAATAATCATTTCAATCATAATTATCCCATTCACATACAAGGCCGAAACCTGTTATGTCACCTTGATAGGGTATGTTACATAACAATGAACTGGAAGTTTTTA
>NC_032015.1:8882117-8883786 GCF_001865875.1 Lupinus angustifolius | reverse complement strand
GAGTAAAAATGGCGCGACCATGAAAGTGTTCCTCAAATATCTTGCGTTGCTCATCGTTAGCAAGAAGCCTTGTTAAGTCCAGAGGGTTGCATTCCGAAGTAGTTATTCCTTGACTCCTTTGAGTAGTATTGGAGCGTTGTTTCTTTGATTTTGAACAGGAAGCCATGAATTTGGATTTTGATAGGTTTTTGGGAATTTGGGGTTTTTTTATTTGAGCCACTAATCACGAAAATGGTTGGTTAGAAGTGTTTAGAATCAAGAATGTGATAGGAATGGACAAAAAGATCATCCAAGTGGTTTAGAAATGAAGATTTTAGAGTGAGAGAGGGGTATGCCCGAGTTGAGTGAGGACGATGAGTTGAAAATTGCAGAAATTATATATATAACAGCACAGAGTAATCGATGACCCTCTTTGAGTAATCGGTTACTCAAAAAAAAATTTTAAAATTTTCAAACATCAGCTTTGATTAATCGATTACTCACTTTGGATAATCGGTTACTGAAACACGATGTTTCACCCTGTAATCGGTTACTCTCCAGTGTAATCGATTACTTACCACAAAAAAACTTATTTTTAGGCAAAATTAAGCTATAAAAATAATTTTTAACCCAAAATTTTAAGTTTTTGAACACAAATAAATATATTTTAAGATCAAGTAGGCAGGAGATGATAATAATGAAGCAAACATATAATTATATAAGCATGTTTAAGACAGGTAAGCTTCATCAAGAATGCCTAATTCAAGTCTAATTTTGTAAAAAGGTTCTTTTGCCAAAGGTTTAGTGAAAATGTGTGCAAGTTGGTTATGAGTATCAACAAATTCTACATATACATCTTTCTTTTGAACATGGTCCCTTAGGAAGTGATGCCTTATATCTATGTGTTTGGTTCTGGAATGCATAATGAGATTCTTTGTAAGGTTTATAGCACTAGTATTATCACATTTCAGTAGAGTGCAGCCTAAATCTAAGCCATAATCTCGTAATTGTTGCTTAAGCCACAACACTTGGGCACAACAACTACCTGCTGCTATATATTCAGCCTCAGCAGTGCTTAGCGCAACACATGTTTGTTTCTTGCAAGACCAAGAAACTAAAGCATTGCCTAAAATGTGACAAGTACCACTTGTACTTTTCCTTTCGGATTTACATCCGGCAAAATCTGAATCCGAATATCCAACCAGTTCACAAATACTTCCTTTAGGATACCATAGTCCAACTTCAGTTGTACCTTTTAGATATTTCATAATTCTCTTAACATCAACTAAATGTGATTCTTTTGGTTTAGACTGATAACGTGCACACAGACATACACTAAACATAATATCAGGTCTAATGGCAGTTAAATATAGAAGAGATCCGATCATACCTCGATACTTTGATATTTCAATACTTTTTCCACTTTCATCGGTATCAATGTATGTGCTAGATCCCATAGGAGTAGTTATTGGCTTGCAGTCATCCATATCGAATCGTTTTAGTAAATCCTTGCAGTACTTGGTTTGACTCACAAAGATGCCATTATCAAGCTGTTTGATTTGAAGTCCAAGAAAGTAGTTCAACTTTCCCATCATGGACATTTCAAATTCTCCTTGCATCATTTTGCCAAATTTACTACACAAATTTTCATTAATAGATCCAAAAATAATATCATCTACATAAATTTGAA
>NC_032015.1:8881411-8882017 GCF_001865875.1 Lupinus angustifolius | reverse complement strand
AGATTATCATCTTTTCTCAATTCTTCAGGTTCAATTGTAACATCAACAATAGAACTTTCTTTGGCAGAGGAACTTGGCAAGTCGTCTTCATCACATGATATAACATCTTTTAAAACATGATTGGTTTCATCAAAATTTACATGAACAGATTCTTCCATGGCTAGAGTTCTTTTATTAAAGACTCTATATGCTTTACTCGTGAGAGAATAGCCAAGGAAAATCCCTTCATCAGCTTTTGCATCAAACTTGTCCAAGTTATCCTTACCATTATCCAGGACAAAACATTTACAACCAAAAACTTGTAGATGAGAAATGTTAGGTTTTCTACCTTTGAAGAGTTCATAGCGGGTTTTCTTAAGAATAGGTCTTATAAGAACTCGATACGAAACATAACAAGCAGTGCTAACCGCATCCAAAATTATTTTGGGAGGTTAGTTTCATTTAACATTGTTTGAGCCAGTTCTTCTAAGGACCAATTCTTTCTCTCTTCAACACCATTTTGTTGAGGTGTTATAGGAGCAGAAAAATTGTGGTTGATTCCAAGATCATCACAGAATTCCTCAAAAGAGGAGTTTTGAAATTCTCCCCCATGATCACTTCGTATAG
>NC_032015.1:8880951-8881311 GCF_001865875.1 Lupinus angustifolius | reverse complement strand
TACCTCTTCATCATCAGAATGATGAGATGCCATAAGTGATAGATGTGCTTGCTCTTCATTTTCTGGTTCGGATACAGAACTTATTTCATTGTCTTCCCAAACAATGTATGCTCTTCATCCAGTCTTTACATCATTCTTTCCCTTGAAGGAACCCTTCTTCAAGTTTGGACAATCCATCTTCATGTGACCGGGTTTACCACATTCAAAACATGTAAAATTTTGACTTGAGGTGGAGGCATCATTGCTTTTGCTGAATTTCCTTGTTTGACCTGTTTTTGCGCCTTTGTTCCTTTTTAGGAACTTGCTGAATTTCTTTACAAAGAGACTTATATCTTCTGTATCATCCTTTTCTGATTCATC
>NC_032015.1:8880092-8880851 GCF_001865875.1 Lupinus angustifolius | reverse complement strand
TGCTTTTAGAGAAATATTTTTCTTCTTCTTTTCTTGCTCCTCGTGTTGATCAAGTTGGCTAAGTTCTAGTTCGTGTTCCTGCAATTTACCAAACAAAGCAGCCAAAGACATTTTGGATAAACTTTTCTTTTCAGAAATTGCAGTTACCTTTGGTTGCCATATTCTGGTGAGTGATCTAAGAACTTTTAAGTTCAAGTCACTATTTGATAGAACTTTGCCAAGTGCAAGAAGGTGATTGGTAAGATGAGTAAATCTCTTTTGTAGATCAAGAATCTTCTCTTCAGGCTTCATGCGAAACATTTCGTATTCCTAAGAAAGAGTGTTGAGTCTTGATCTTTTTCTTCCTCTGTTCCTTCGTGTGTGGTTTGTAGAGTGTCCCACATTTCTTTTGCTGATTTACAATTTGATACTCTAAAGAATTCATCAATACCAAGAGCGGAGGTGAGAATGCTTTTTGCCTTTAAATCATATTGTACCTTCTTTTTGTCTTCATCGTTCTATGATGATTTTGGCTTTGTTTCCCTTATACTGTTGATGACAGTGAAGGGTATGTATGGTCCTTCTTCAATTGTGTTCCATATATCTAAGTCTTGAGAGTCAATAAAGATCATCATTCTTATTTTCCAGAAGTCATAGCATTCTCCAACAAAGCTTGGAGGACGGTTGATGTTGGACCCTTATCCTAGGAATGATCTTGAGGCCATCTTGATGTAGGATCGTATTTTGAGAGTATCTTACTCAAATATAGCTCTGATACCA
>NC_032015.1:8878841-8879992 GCF_001865875.1 Lupinus angustifolius | reverse complement strand
GAAAGTGTAGGAGTTGTTTGGAGTGAAACCATTTCATTTTGAAATCTGAAATCTCATTCAACGGTCCTCAGTAATCGATTACTGACATTGGGTAATCGATTACCCAAACATACTGTCCACTTAATTTTTAAATTCGAATTTGAGTAATCGATTACACCATTTGGGTAATCTGTTACTCAACTTTTGTAAAACTGGTAATCTGTTACTCAAATGCAGTACTGGATTACTCTGAGCAGTTTTAAGTTCGATAACTCTTTTTCTCTCACATGTAACTTGTTACTTGATTGAAGTAACCCGTTACACATCTGTTCAAAAATTGTTTTAAGTATTTTCAAAGTGTTTCATTATTCATTAAAAATAGTTTGAGCATTACTACTTTGCATAAGTAAGAGTTTTAGGATAGAAGTACCTATAGAGACTTATTCTAATCTTCTTGAAGCTTTGTTCTTCTTGGTCTTCATAAGTATTCTTCCTTTTCTTCTTTTTGGCGATGTTGGTGTCTTCATAAAAACCTTGTCAAGGTTAGGAGCAAATATCTTCTTCACAATTTCAAGCAACTCATAAAAAATAGCTTTAAAAGTTTAAGTTCAAGTTGCTAGAAGTGCATAAAACTATTTCAAAAAAGTGTAAGAAAGTTGTTAGAAAACTGTGAAAGAGTTATGAAAGAGTTGTTCAAAGTGTTGTTCAAAGTGTTGTTTTCATTGTGAGTTCTAAGGCCTTTAAATAGGCTTTCCAATCAGTCATGGTGCCTTTATGAAAGAGTAGGAATTGTTTGGAATGAAGACATTTCGTTTGGGATGAAAACCCTTGAGTTTCAAATATGAAAAACTGATGTAACAACTCTCAATTGGGTAATCGGTGACCCAAACATGACATTTTGAAAAATTACATTGAGTAATAGGTTACTCACTTTAGTAATCGGTTACTCAAACTCTATGTCCAACAGTGAATTTAAAATTCACTTAGAGTAATGAGTTACTCAAATTTGAGTAATTGTTTACTCTAATTTAAATATTGTTGGATGACTGATTCTCACTCATGTAACCTGTTACTCAAATTTCAGTAACCTGTTACACAGTATTTTGAAAAGTTTTCATTTAAAATTTGAAGTGTTTCAATTCCTTTTAAAATATTTTGAGCATTACTACTTT
>NC_032015.1:8875892-8878741 GCF_001865875.1 Lupinus angustifolius | reverse complement strand
TATTTAGACTTAGACTAATTGTCTTGAAGCTTTAATCTTCTTGGTCTTCATAAGTAATCTTCCTTTTCTTCTTTTTGGTGATGTTGGTGTCTTCATCAAAACCTTGCCAAGGTCAGGAGCAAAGATTTTCTTCACAATCTCCCCCTTTTTGATGATGACAAACCAAGATCTTCTTGATAGTGTTGTTTTCTTGAGGCAACATACTTTGAGATATGTTGAAGATTGACTTGAGTATGCTCCCCCTATCTTGTATGCTCCCCTTTCTTTTGGAGTAATGTGCCTGGAATAATTTTACAGAAAATAAACTTCCCCCAACTTTTCTTCCCCTTTTGACTTCATCAAAAAGTAGAAAAGCAAAGAGATTCCAGCATAATATATATAGCATACATACACTTATATAATCAAGATATATCAATATGATATCATATACTCATGTATGGATCAAGATATAAATAAGCAAGTATTGTAATGCATAAATAAGATGTTTCAAACATGTATCCAGGAATGGAACAATGAAGCACAAAAACATCATAAAGTAACTTGTCCGGGAATATGCAGCAATAACTTAAAAACAATAAATAAGCAGAATTAAAAATTTGTCCGAATTTTGAAAATAATACTACCAGAAAATCCTAACAAACGAATATTCTAAGACTCAGGCTCTGAATTGTCTTCATTAATATCCATGTTATCCATCCTAGAGGAGAGGCAATGAAGTTCATATTGGATTTGTTGATTCTAAGAGTCGAGAGCATCCATCCGGTTAGTGATGTAGCCTCGGAGAGAAAACAACTCATCCATAATCATTTGGTTCGTAGGCATGGCAGCAGATGAGGACGATTGAGCATGAAACTCAGACGGTTGTGGTTCAGGAGGATGAGGAGGTTCAGGTTCAGATGGATCAACAACAGCAGTCGGTTTATCGGTTCTATGTTTATAGGCGTGGGTTCGAGGATCTTGGTTGAAACCCATTTTGTGGATCACTTCCACATCAATTTGGCTTTCTCGAAGATTTAGAGGTACCTTTGTTTCACCATTTGTAGAAACACTGAAATGCTGAAGAATGTTGGTTATGAAGATTGCATATGGCAAAGGACTTTGAGTACCTCTAACAGTTCACATTTGTCTCATTATCATTAGAGCCCAATTGATCTTGATGTTAAGCTTTAAACATACATTAATTTTAGTTCTATGTCACTTATTTCAGAATGATTTGAAATTTTTGGTAAGATGCCATAGCTTAAAAAATAATGGAGCAAACAATCCTCAAGCTTGAGATATCCAACAGATAGGATGTCTCAGTTTTTTACAGTCTCGCCAAAGCCCTGTTGCTTACGCATTTCTATTTCCCTTTTGAAAGTCTACATAAAGTATGATAAAAATCCTTCTGATCATAATTATCTCATTCACACACAAGGTCATAACCCGTTATGCTACCTTGAGAGGGTATGTTACATAACAATGAACTAAAAGTTTTAAAATCCAAAATAATGTCTTTTCCTTTGACATAAGAAGTAAGACAATTTTTCCGAAAGTTCAAGTTACAGTAAAATACTCGCACAAGTTCTGGATAAATTTCATTTGTCTCACAACAAAAATTAAAAAGGTTTTGTTGACGTAAAAGATAAGGGAAAAGAAAATCTTCAAATTCAAAATTTCCAACATTACCGAATCCAGAGGGTTGAAGAAAATATTCACTTTGAGTTGTTCCTCATTAGCTAGAAGTCTTGCCAAATCCAGAGGGTTGAAATTCATAGAAATAGTTCATTGCCTCTTTTGAGTCGTGGAGGTACGTTGCTTCTTGGTTTTTGAAGAGGAAACCATTTAGGAGTGAAAATGTGATAAGAATAGACACAAAAATCACTTAAAATGGATCAAAAACGAAGATTTTAGGGTTTGAAAGGGTTGAGCAAGAGAGAGCACGAGTTGAGTGAGGAAGATGAGTTTGAAAAAGTTTAAAAATATATATAACAGCACAGAGTAATCAGTTACTCACTTTGAGTAATTAGTTACTCAAATTAAAATTTTCAAAAGCAACTCAAAGTAATCGAATACTCACTTTGGGTAATCGGTTACTGAAACACGTTGTTCAACCCTGTAATCAGTTACTCTCCAGTGTAATCGATTACTGACCCCAGAAAAACTTATTTTTAGGCAAAATTAAGCTATGAAAATAATTTTTAACCCAAAAATTGAAATTTTAAACATAAATAACACCTTTAAGTTCAAGTAGGCATGAAATAGATATAATGAAGCATACATATAAACATATATATGCATTTAAGTTAAATATGCTTCATCAAGAATGTCTAATTCTCGTCTAATTTTATATAAAGGTTCTTTTGCCAAAGGTTTAGTGAATATATCTGCTAGTTGGTTATGAGTATCAACAAATTCTACAGACACATCCTTCTTTTGGACATGGTCCCTAAGGAAGTGATGTCTTATATCAATGTGTTTGGTTCTTGAATGCATAACCGGATTCTTTGCGAGGTTTATTGCACTAGTATTGTCACATTTTAGAGGGGTTCAACCCAAATCTAAACCATAATCTCGTAATTGTTGCTTAAGCCACAACACTTGGGCACAACAACTACCTGCTGCAATATATTCAGCTTCAACAGTGTTTAGGGCTACACATGTTTATTTCTTGCATGACCAAGAAACTAAAGCATTCCCTAAAATATGACAAGTACCACTTGTACTTTTCCTCACAGTTTTGCATCCTGCAAAATCTGAATCTGAATATCCAACCAAGTCACCTATACTTTCTTTTGGATACCACAGTCCAACATTAGTTGTGCCTTTAAGATATTTCATGATTCTCTTAACATCAACTAAGTGTGATT
>NC_032015.1:8874200-8875792 GCF_001865875.1 Lupinus angustifolius | reverse complement strand
ACATTTCAAACTCTCCTTGCATCATATTGCCAAAATCACTACATAACAACTCATTAGTAGAACCGAAAATAATATCATCTACATAAATTTGAACAAGTAAAGTATGATGATTTATTTTCTTTATGAAGAGAGTAGTGTCGACCTTTCCTTTGTTGAAACCTTTTTCAAGTAGAAATTTAGTTAGACGATAATACCATGCACGAGGAGCTTGCTTTAAGCCATAAAGAGCTTTCTTTAATTTGTAGACGTAAGAAAGATGTTTGTAATCTTCAAAATTAGGAGGTTGTTCAACAAACACTTCTTCTGGAATGTAGTCGTTGAGGAAAACACTTTTTACATCCATTTGATATAACTGAAAATTCAAAGAGCAAGCATATGCAAGTAATAGTCTAATAGCTTCAAGTCTAGCAACCAGAGCAAAAGTTTCATCAAAATCGATACCTTCTTCTAGGCTGTATCCTTGGGCTACTAGTCTATCTTTATTTCTAACTATAATATCATTTTCATCAAATTTATTTCTAAATACCCACCGAGTTCCAATAACATGTCTATTTTTAGGTCTAGGAACAAGTTCCCAAACTTCGTTTCTCTCAAACTGGTTTAATTCTTCCTGCATAGCAAGAATCCAATGTTCATCTTCAATTGCTTCATCAATTTTGGAGGGTTCGATTTGAGAGACGAAGGTCATGTTAAGACAAGCTTTATCAAGCATTTGTCGGGTTGTGATGGTAGGTTATCATTCATTTTCAATTGGATGGTATCGATGAGTTCTCCACTCTTTTGGTAAATCTGAATGAGTATGCTCCTCTTGAGATGGTAGGTTATCATTCATTTTCAATTGCTCAGTATCAGTTGTATATTCAATAATAGAAATTTCATTTGAAGAAGAACTTGGCAGTTCCTCCTCATCAGGGGTTATCATATCTTATCTTAGTATTGGTTTCATCAAAAGATACATGAACGGATTCTTCCATGGCTTGTGTTCTTTTATTAAAAATTATGTAAGCTTTACTCGTAAGAGAGTAGCCTAGGAAGATGTCTTCATCTGCTTTTGCATCAAATTTGTCCAAGTTATCCTTTCCATTATTTAAAACAAAACATTTACAACCAAATACATGCAAATAAGAAATGTTTGGTTTTCTACCTTTAAAAAGTTCATAGGGGGGGGGTTTCTTGAGAATAGGTCTTATGAGAACTCGGTTCGAAACATAACAAGCAGTACTTACTACATCTGCCCAGAAATATTTTGGGAGGTTAGTTTCATTCAACACTGTTTGAGCCAGTTTTTCTAAAGATCTATTATTTCTCTCTACAACACCATTTTGTTGTGGTGTTCTAGGAGTAGAAAATTTGTGATTGATACCAAGATCATCACAGAAATCTTCAAAAGAAGAGTTTTGAAATTCTCCCCAATGATCACTTCTTCTAGCAGCAATTTTAAGTGAGTTTTCATTTTGTACTATTTTAGCATAAATGCTAAAGGCTTTGAATGCCTCATTCTTATGCACTAAGAATAGAGTCCAAGTGTATCTCGAAAAACCATCTACTATAACGAGGGCATAATAGTTACCACCATAACTTTTTGTCCTTGA
>NC_032015.1:8861061-8874100 GCF_001865875.1 Lupinus angustifolius | reverse complement strand
CATATCAATCATATATATATTGTTTATTCTCTTACCAACTAGTTTAGAGTGTTGAGGATTCTTACTTTCTATGATGCACTTATCTGGGTAGAATGCCACATGGAAGTTTTTGTCACATAGTTGACTTATGCTAAGAAGGTTGTGCTTGATTCCTTCAACATATAACACACCTTCTATAGCAGTTGAAGGAGGTTTGCCAATTCTACCAACTCCAAGAATTCTTCCTTTGTTATTATCACCCTATGTGACATATCCTTTGTCCCTTGAAGTAAGGACAGGGAATTTTGATTTGTCGCCTGTCATATGTTTTGAGCAGCCGCTATCCAAATAGCATAGGTTGCATGCGGCTCCCAATTTTTCCTACAAAACAGGTTAAGTTTTATTAGGTGCCCAATTTTCTTTGGGTCCTATATGGTTAGCACATTTCTCAACCCATTTATAATGACCAAGGGGTACACCATATTTTCTAATTTTGCAAGTGTTTGGTGTATGCCCATGATGTTTACAATTTGTGCATGTGGGTTGATGGTTATGTATCCTAGTTCTTTCATTATTATGTTTATGAGCAAAGATACTTCCTTTGTGAAAGTTTATCTTAATTGGGACACTAGGTTTCTTAGAAACGTGGCCTTTTGAATAGCCAAGACCTCTTCGATCTGTTGAGTGTCGTTGATCATTGATGACTCTATTTAAACTTTTACTGCTCTTACTTATATTATTAAGTTCAAGATTTAATGTTGTAACTTTGTTTTCAAGAGCAATACAGTTTTGACATGAAGATGATGAAATTGTTTAGAATGAAGGCATTTCGTTTGGGATGAAAACCCTTGAGTTTCAAATCTGAAAAACTGATGTAACAGCTCTTAGTAACCGATTACAGCAAGTGGGTAATCGGTTACCCAAACGTGACATTTTGAAAAATTACATTGAGTAATCGGTTACTCGCTTGAGTAATCGGTTACTCAAACTCTCTATCCAACAGTGAATTTAAAATTCACTTAGAGTAATCGGTTACTCAAATTTGAGTAATCGTTTACTTCAATCTAAATATTGTTGGATGACTGATTCTCACTCATGTAACATGTTACTCAAATTTCAGTAACATGTTACATAGTATTTTGAAAAGTTTTCATTAAAAACTTGAAGTGTTTCAATTTCTTTTAAAATATTTTGAGCATTATTACTTTAGTATATTAAAGAGTATAAGATAGAAGTACTTATTTAGACTTAGACTAATTGTCTTGAAGCTTTAATCTTCTTGGTCTTCATAAGTAATCTTCTTTTTCTTCTTTTTGGTGATGTTGGTGTCTTCATCAAAACCTTGTCAAAGTCAGGAGCAAAGATATTCTTCACATGTACCACTTGAACCAACGTCCATCGGTTCTCAAGTCTCCTTTGATAACCTCAATTATTTTATTCATAGTTATCTTAAATAATTGAGGACCAGCTGTCTCATAATCTTCTCTATTTCTGTCTTCATTCAAACGCAGACATGTAAGAGAAAAAAGGACATATGAGTAAAGTAAGAGAAAACTTGTTTAATAATATTAAATTTATGAAATAAAATTATATATTATTTTTAATACAACTTATTTGGATTTATAATACTTGTTTTTTATTGATAATAGTTGCTACTTTTTATATATTGAGTAATTGTTTTTGACATTTTCTAGGAAAGGTTTATTTATTTATTTTTTACTTTTTTTAGGTTTAGGGTTATGTGTTTAATTTGAATGTTCTTGAGAAGGTTCATATTTATGTGCCTTTATGAGGGAAATATAGAGAAAGTTTTGTTGTAATGAAGGCTATTTGTGAAGGAACTAGACGCAACTATTTCATTTTTGTTAGCATCATCCACATATACATATACATATACATATACATATACATATACATATACATATACATATACATATACATATACATATACATATACATATACATATACATATACATATACATATACATATACATATACATATACATATACATATACATATACATATACATATACATATACATATACATATACATATACATATACATATACATATACATATACATATACATATACATATACATATACATATACATATACATATACATATACATATACATATACATATACATATACATATACATATATATATATATATATATATATATATATCCAAAAGAACCAAACCGAAATCAAAATCGCAACAAAATCTCCAAAAGAAGGAAACAAGCTTTGGAAGGGAAAACGATTATGACGTTAAAGTACACTGACATACATACATATATATATATATATATGGGTCCATTTACATTCAAGTTAAGTTATATTAATTACATTCAATCTCAGTAATTCTTTTTTTAGATCCAGCGGACTAAATGAGTGAGTGTAATAAATTATTTAAGATCTTTATTTTTCTCTCTCATGAATTATTGTACTCACTCATTTGGTTCTTTGAATATAAGAAAATGAAAGGCTGAAATTGAGTGTAATTAGTATAATTTAAATTGGTATATATATATATATATATATTATTCTTTAATTTGGTCCATGGTACATAGTCATTGAGTCAAATCAATATAATGAGTATCCTATTACACATATTTTTGGCCAGATAGTGTTGTATGGTTCATCTTACACTACTTAAAAAATGAGAGAGACTGAGAGAGAGAGAGGACTCAGCAGAGAGAGAGAGGGTATGGCATAGAGTCCCAGAGTAGATGGACCAAATCAAAACAGTTTTTTCCCTAAAACACCACGTCTTTTTATTCAGCAACTTTCCCACAGATCACGGGGCTAAGGAAATGTGGGAAATCTTCCAGAAGTGGGGGAAGGTGGTGGATGTTGTCATCCCTTCTATGCTCGACAAGTATGGCAAGAAGTTCGGTTTTTTTCGTTTCCAAAATGTATAAAACAGTAAACTTATGGTTGGTAGAGAAACTGGACAGGATCTGGATTGGCCATTACAAAATTTAGGTCAATCTTCCAAAGTTTTAGAGGAGCCAAGGAACAGCTATAACTCGGCCATTGGAAAGACCAATTATCCCAAAGGAAACCAGACTACCAATCAAACTTAGGGATGGACGTAATTTTGCAGAGGTGGTCAAAAATGGGCTAACAACTCCTATAACTTTGAAACAGTCTCCTATTAATTCTGCCAGAAGTGTGAGTTGCCCTCCCCCTACCCCAGATTTCGAATTTAACACATCTGAGGAGCATCCTCAATGGCTTCGAGATAGCTACATTGGGACCATATCTGACCATCTGGATTGCAAAAATCTTCGGGGAAAATTGCACCTTGATGGGTTTTATTCGATTCATCACATACCTCTTGGAGGACGTTTAGTTCTCATTCGAGCAGATGAGGAAGGTGAAATGGAGACTATCCTCCGGGATGAGCATGCCTGGTTCGAGAGTCGATTTGTCTCCATTCGCGAATGGCAACCGTCAGATGTGGCTTATGAAAGATATTTTTGGCCCAGGTGTTATGGTGTTCCCCTCCATGGTGGACAAGGTGATTAATGTGAAGATTAATGGAGTTCTCTTTCATATCCAGGTCACTGAAGAACGAGAATCATGTTGCCATATGATTAAATCACCATCTCTTAATAGGTCATCTGACATCAGTTCCTCCTCCGAATATGGATACTCTTGGTTCGATCAGCTTCTAGACGAGAAAGAAGAAGGTTGGGAGGTAGAGGTTGAAGATGAAGATGAGACAGCCGAAGGTCCTGATCATACGGAGCAGAACCGTGCTGACCAGACCCGACTGGATTCTCCCGAGACCCAGCACAGGTTGGCCAAACCATGTGGGAACAGTTCCTTACCTGCATTAAATGCCTAGACTATGCTAGTGGAAAATTCAGGTTTAATGCAGTCGGCTGACATTAATCCAGGCCCAAAAAATTCGGCTAGAATTAATAAGGATGGCTTGAAATTTCCTGATAATTATGAAACGACTACTGCATTAATTGGCTCCGTCCAATCAATTATTCCAAACAGTCACATTGCTTTGGAGTCTGACACTCTTAACTCTTGCGTTAATGGCATGACTCTTCCTCACTCTCCTTTTAATGCTACGAACCTGGACCACAACTCTATTAATGAGGAAAGAGAACCCCTTGACCTCATCCATTTAAATGCTTCTGACCTAAATTTGAATAAGGATTATTCTCCTATTTATGAGGGAAGAGAACCCCCTGGGCCCTATGAATTTAATTGGCGGTGCACCCCCACCTCTCTCATTAATCCATAGTCTCACTCCCTCCCTTAATATGGTTACCGTTCCACCTCCTAATTCCCCCTCCTCTTCATCATTGCCCATAAAATCTCTCAACCTAGCCAATAATTCAACCCAAAATTGCCCAAACCCTCAAAATAAAAACCAAAAAACCCGCACAGCCCAACCCCCTCAACCCCGTTCCAGCCTCACTAGAAAAACAAAAAACGCACAGCTTAAGTTAACCTCTCTTACCCAACCCGAAAAAACACCTCTCCCCACTCACACCCCCATCCTCTAAGCTTCCTAATCTCATCATGCATCCCTCCTCTCAACCTCCTCTTATCCCTTCACCCATCCCAACCGATTCTTCTAATAAAGGAGGTATCGAAATCTGGATTGACCTTCATAGTCCTTCAAGTAACCCCACTGATTCTCATGTCCACCATTCTATTAATAATAATTCTGAATCTAGCCTAGTCGATGCTCAGGCAGTTTGGAATTTAGGCAAGAGTCTAGGTGTGGTTGGATCAAAAAGCGACACTGAAGAAATCTTGAATCTGCTCTGTTTGGATTCTATTCACGGGCATAAGGAGGAAAATACTATGGAATGCACATCAAATAGAAACACTGGCACTGAACAAATTGGGATGGAAAATAACCAAGTTTCTCCATGAAGCTTGCAACCCTGAATGTGAGAGGGATGGGTGGAGCTGTTAAAAAGAGGGTTGTTAGCTCTTTGGTCCGGCGGGAGAAAATTGACTTTCTCTGTATTCAGGAAACAAAGATGGAATTAATTGACTTTAATATTTGAAAAAAGATTTGGGATGGTTCTGACTTTGGTTGGATTTTTCAACCTTCGATTGGAAATTCTGGTGGTATTTTTAGTATTTGGAGGAAGGACAAATTTCAGATGACTTCCATTAAAAGTGGGAAAGGTTTTCTGAGGTTTATCGGAAAGTGTTTTGATTCAAATGAGAACTGCGCTCTTGTTAATATTTATTGTCCTTGTTCTAATATTGAGAAGAAAGAGGTTTGGTATGAGCTTGAACAATGGAAGCTTAACTCTAACATAGATTTGTGATGTTTCGCTAGTGATTTTAATTTGGTTAAGTTACCCGAGGAGCAAAAAGGAAGTATTCACCATGGGCGTCTTAAGGAAATTCAAGATTTTAACACTTTCATATGTAACATGAATCTCTTGGACCTTCCCCTTGTTGGAAGAAAATTCACCTAGGTTAAAGGTGATGGTAAAACTATGAGTCGCCTTGACAGATTTCTGATATCTCCTTCTTGGGCTACTAAATGGCCTTTCCTTGTCCAGAAAGGGTTAAAGCGTCAGGTCTCTGATCACTATTCGGTTGTCCTTTATGATAATTATCAAGACTGGGGGCCAAAACCTTTTAGAGTTATTAATGCTTGGTTTGAAGATAAAGACTTTGTTTCCTTTGTTGAGCAAAAATGGAATGAGTTTTCTCCCTCTGGTTGGTGTATGTTTGTTCTTAAAGAGAAACTCAAACACTTAAAGGTCATTTTGAAGAAGTGGAACAAAGAGTACTTCGGGGACATCAACAATAAAATTGATTCGGCTGTTAGGGGGATTCATGACCTTGACCTCAAGAGTGAAACTATAGACCTTTCTAAAGAGGATCTCAGGACTAGATCTGAGCTGTGGGCGGATCTTTGGCACGCTCGATCTCTTCATCAAATCCTTATTTTCCAAAAATCTATATCTAAATGGCTCAAGGAAGGCGACACAAACTCTAAAAAATTTCACGGGCTCATGAACCATAGGAAGAGGCAAAACTCTATTAATGGGCTAAATATTCACGGACAATGGACTGAAGATGTTCATGGTGTCAAACAGGGGATCTGTCATCACTTTGAGAAGCTTTTTAATGAGCACAACGGGAATCGTCCGACCTCGTCTGAAATCTCTTTTAACCAATTAGATCCTTCGGATAATGTTTTGCTTATTGCAAATTTTGACGAGGAGGAGATTAAAAATGTCATTTGGGACTGTGAAGGCAGTAAGAGTCCTGGACCTGATGGGTTTAATTTTAAATTTATCAAAGCCTTCTGGCATATTATGAAGGATGACATCATCAAAATGGTTCGCGATTTTCATGCTAATGGTAAAATTACTAAGGGTGTCAATTCTTCATTCATATGTTTAATCCCTAAAAAATCTAGTCCTCATCTGATTGGGGATTACAGACCAATTTCTCTCATCGATTGCTTATACGAAATTCTGGCTAAGTTGCTTGCTAATAGATTACGGCAAGTGCTTGGTAAGGTCATTAGTGATATCCAATCTGCCTTTCTGAAAGGAAGACATATCCTAGACGGGGTCGTGATTCTCAATGAAATCATCCACGATGCTAAAAAATCTGGTCAGTAATGTGCCATTTTTAAAATCGATTTTGAAAAAGCTTTTGACTCTGTTTTGTGGAGATTCATTGATCATATGATGTCTCGTTTAGGGTTCTGTCAGAAGTGGAGGGACTGGATCATGGAATGTTTGACTACTGCAACAACGTCTATCCTGGTTAATGGTAGCCCTACAGAGGAGATCCATCTCCAACGTGGTCTGCGCCAAGGAGACCCTCTTTCCCCTTTTCTCTTCCTTATTATGGCCAAAGGTTTGTCTGGTCTCATGCGTGAAGCTAGCTCTCAAGGTCTCTTCACTCCCTACAAGGTAGGCCTTGATCATATTGATGTCCCTATGATCCAATTTGCTTATGATGCAATTCTAATTGGTGATTGCACTCACCAGAATATTTGGGCTATGAAAAGTATTTTGCGGTTATTTGAGCTTTCTTCGGGTCTTAAAATTAACTTCAACAAAAGCAAATTACTTGGTATAAACGTGATTGAGGATCATATTCAAAGTCTGGCTATTTCCCTTCATTGCAAGATATCCCCTAACTCCTTCACTTATTTAGGGATTCTTGTGCATGTTAATTATCATCATGGTGCAACTTGGAAACCTCTTATTGATAGGATTCGAACCAGACTTTCTTCGTGGAATTTGAATCAGATCTCTTTCGGGGGTCGCCTTATCTTGGTTAATGTTGTCCTCTCAGCTCTCCCTGTTTACTATTTGTCCTTCTATAAAGCTCCTGTTGGTATTATTCGTTCGATCCAAAAAATTCAAAGGGGTTTTTTTTGGGGCGGGACTGAGGGTCATAGAAAGATCCCTTGGGTTAAATAAGATAAGGTGTGTACGCTTAAGTCAAAGGGTGGGTTAGGTGTTAAAGATATTCATCTCTTCAATCTCGCCCGTCTTGGGAAATGGAACTGGTGAACTGGCGTATGCTCACTGAGAAAGATAGTTTGTGGTGTAAAGTTTTGTGTTCTAAGTATGGCCAGAATTTTGCTAATGCTAACGAGATTGAGCCTAGGTCTTCTTCTACTATCAAATCTTTCTGGGCTAGAGATATTGGAAATCTTTACCCTACTGGGTCTGATAACAATCTTTGGTTTTGGGAAGGTGTAACACCGCAAATTTTACGATTTTGAATTATAAGATTTTATTAAGATTTTATTAATATTGTAATTTTGAATTCAAATTTTAAGATTTTGAATTTTCGGTAAAGAATTAGAAGAAACTCTAGTTGAGTTTTAGTCTTGTAATTTTATTTCTAATTTGGTGGTAAATTTTCATGATTTTCGGAGACAGTCGGTTTCGGACCACTGTCGGGGCCGAATCTCACCCGGTACGGCTCAAAAAGTGGTTTTTGAGTTCCGTAACTCGGAATCGAATTCCAATTGCGCCGTTGGCTTTGTAATTTCATTTCGTGTCAATATAGACCCTGATTATACTCATACCTATTTTCTAAATATTTTTCACTTGGAATGCCAAAATCCGAAATTCTATTCGAATATTGAGATCGGGCGATTTTTAATACCGATCGAGTAGTGGCCGATAATACTCGGGCATGTTTATCGCACGTGTCCGCGAAGTGATCATTTCACATTGGGATGCGAGATTTGACTTTCATAAAGCAAATCTCACATCACTTTCACCCATATCTCATGAGCTCATCATTAGCCACCCTAGGATATTTTGTAATGATTTCCTAGAGGGAAATCTGATTTCCCTTCCCTCATTAAACACTCCACACTTCACACTTCACTCTCACACTCTCTCATTTTCAAAATTTACCAAGAGGAGGTAAATCTTCTCTTCTTCATTTTCTCTCATTTTCTCATATGTTTCTTCCATCTTTAATCCTTGATCTCTCAACATTCAACCAATGGATGTTGATGAGATTTAAGTATGTTGTTCATGAGCATGTCAAGAACATATTCAACCGTTGAAATTTGCTAAAACGCCTTCTAACTCATTTTCTCCTCAAAAACCGAATATAGTGATGTTCTTGAACTTATGAAAATATTTTGTTGAAACCATGAACAACTTGTGTTCATGGAGTTGTTATAATGTTTTATTACATGTATTTTGTTGTTTTAGCCAAAGCGGATGATGATGAAATCAAAGGAACCTTTAGGAAGTGTTTTAGAAAAATGAGAATGTGTGTAAATATTTTCGAAAATGAGTTTCTGGGAATTTTCGGTAAATAATTAGAAAAAACTCTAGTTCAGTTTTAGTCTTGTAATTCTATTTCCAATTTGGTGGTAAATTTTCATGATTTCGGAGACAGTCGGTTTCGGACCGCTGTCGGGGCCGAATATCACCCGGTACGGCTCAAAAAGTTGTTTTTGAGTTCCGTAACTCGGAATCGAATTCCAATTGCGCCGTTGGCTTTGTAATTTCATTTCGTGTCAATATAGACCCTGATTATACTCATACCTATTTTCTAAATATTTTTCACTTGGAATGCCAAAATCCGAAATTCTATTCGAATATTGAGATCGGGCGATTTTTAATACCGATCGAGTAGTGGCCGATAATACTCGGGCATGTTTATCGCACGTGTCCGCGAAGTGATCATTTCACATTGGGATGCGAGATTTGACTTTCATAAAGCAAATCTCACATCACTTTCACCCATATCTCATGAGCTCATCATTAGCCACCCTAGGATATTTTGTAATGATTTCCTAGAGGGAAATCTGATTTCCCTTCCCTCATTAAACACTCCACACTTCACACTTCACTCTCACACTCTCTCATTTTCAAAATTTACCAAGAGGAGGTAAATCTTCTCTTCTTCATTTTCTCTCATTTTCTCATATGTTTCTTCCATCTTTAATCCTTGATCTCTCAACATTCAACCAATGGATGTTGATGAGATTTAAGTATGTTGTTCATGAGCATGTCAAGAACATATTCAACCGTTGAAATTTGCTAAAACGCCTTCTAACTCATTTTCTCCTCAAAAACCGAATATAGTGATGTTCTTGAACTTATGAAAATATTTTGTTGAAACCATGAACAACTTGTGTTCATGGAGTTGTTATAATGTTTTATTACATGTATTTGGTTGTTTTAGCCAAAGGGGATGATGATGAAATCAAAGGAACCTCTAGGAAGTGTTTTAGAAAAATGAGAATGTATGTATATTCTGTTTGTTGTTAGCCTTAAAACCATGGCTTGGAACAAGTTTGAAAAATAGAAACTTTTGTTAAAAAGGATGTTAAGATTTATGAGTACATGAATGCCTCATAAAACTCTTAAAGGATACTTTGAACAACTTACCTTAAAATGGTAAGATTATCAAAGAATGTCTTAAATCGGAATATGTAGTTTTACTAAAAACCGTATCTTTAAAAGGGATGGAAATCGTGAACGAAATTTCAATGAAAAAGGATGGTAAAGAACATGTGATGTTGGATCGGATGGATGAAAGGAATGTATGATCACGAAAGGGAAAAAGAGAAATGATTTTAAGTATTTTAGTAACGATTTTAGAAATATCGGAAAACTAACGGTTTTTTATTGTGGTAGTTACGAAGATCTCGGTGTTCGAACCTTGAAACCAAACCACCCTTAGTTGACGAGTTAAAGCAGCGCTTCATTAAGGTGAGAGAGAACATATCGTGACATAGTGGTGTCCAAATATGACACCCGGATCTCCTAAACCTTCTCAAAGGTTTTGGAGTTAAATTGGATTTCAAGAAACCCAAGATTTTTATGTTTGAATGCTTTTGAATATATATGGTTGATGATGAAATGTGTTGAATATTGTATATGATTGTTGTTGGGAGTATGTTTGGATGTTTGTGAAGATATATGTTTGTGAAGATATATGTTTGTGAAGATATATGTTTGTGAAGATATATGTTTGTTGAGGAAATGTATTGAATAATGTATGTGTGAGAGAGAACACATCGTGACATAGTGGTGTCGGAATATGACACCCGGATCTCCTAAACCATCTCAAAGGTTTTGGAGTTAACTTTGGTTCTAAGAAACCCAAGAACATTTATGTTTGAATGCTTTTGAATATATATGATTGTTGATGAAATGTGTTGAATATTGTATATGAATGTTGTTGGGAACTTTTCTGCGTGCAGGTGTTTGAAAAACCATGTCTAAATGTGTTTCGGTTGTCGAAAAGGGCAAAATTTGTATTTTGTCCAAGTCCCGGTCGCTTGGGCGAGGGGAAGTTTTGGTTCTGGAACTCCCTCGCCCGGGCGACAAAGTCTCGCTTGGGCGAGCAAGCCTTGCCTGGGCGAGCAAGGGCCTCGCTTGGGCGAGAACGCCCAGGATTTTAATGAGATTCTGTACCTTTCTCGCCTTGAGCGAGAGATGTCTCGCTTGAGCGAGAAGAGGTCTCGCTTGGGCGAGTAAGGGCCTCGCTTGGGCGAGAAAGCCCAGGATTTTGATGAGTTTCTGGAACTCTCTCGCTTGAGCGAGAAGAGGTGTCGCTTAGGCGATAGTACCTTCGCCTGGGCGAGAAAAGCTTCAGTTTATTGGAGATTTAAAGATGAAATGTCGCTTGAGCAACTAGTCCCTGCTTTGGCGAGGGACGGTATGGAAAGATTGAAATGAAATCATGTTGTCAACAATGTGATGAACCCGGGTAGGGTGTGTTGTGATATAAAGGTTGTGGAATGAGATCATGGCTTAGATGAGAAGAATGACTCCACAAAAGTATGAAAACAATGTTTGTGTTTATGCCTTGTTGGGCAAGTATCCGACTTGAGGTCGTGAACTAGGGGGTACCCTAGTAAGGATACATGATATCACTGAACAACGATTGAAATGGAAAGATTGAAATGAAATCATGTTGTCAACAATGTGATGAACCCGGGTAGGGTGTATTGTGATATAAAGGTTGTGGAATGAGATCATGGCTTAGATGAAAAGTATGACTCCACAAAAGTATGAAAACAGTGTTTGTGTTTATGCCTTGTTGGACAAGTATCCGACTTGAGGTCGTGAACTAGGGGGTACCCTAGTAAGGATACATGATATCACTGAACAACGATCGACCGACCGTAAGAGGCTTGGTCATGTGACCGTCCAAGAGTATTTGGTGATGAGCTGTTGTGATTGAGATGTTACCTTGAGCATGTACGGTTGACGTACTATCGGGTCCCACGAGAAGCATTCCTTGTCGGGAGATGGCTTAAGGATGGGCCGATCATGTGTTTGATTAATACATTTCCATTTGACTCTGACTAGAAATGCATTGCATTGTGACCAAGAAGTAGTGGAGAGGAAATGACGGGACGACTTAGAGCACCATGATGTAAGCAGGGACGGCACTGATTGGACGGTGATTCGCCAACAATGTCTTGAGGGAGAGTCTGGGTAAGACGAGTCCCTTGTATTCCTGGGGAGGTACCCTGTTGGATCGGACAATTCTCATAGGCCAAACTAGGCACTCTCTGACAACCCTGGGATTGCATTCAAGATCGATGAGAGGGATGCCCTGAAAGCGTTTGTACGACCCAGGTCCGGGTAGGACTGTTCCTAAGGGAACCGATCGATCTATTTTTTAATTCATTGCGAGGATATGTTATTTCGGGTGCGTACAAAGCGACTTGGTATGGGACCTGTACTCTCGATTATTTCCGATTAGGATGTTGGATGGATATTGGTGTAAGGTGGATAATCATGACATATCATGCATACATTATCATTGTGGAAGTGAATTCCCACATGTGAGTTACAAGCATCGTGTATTCCTATGTTTATGCATGTGATGAGTAGAATGTTGACTATATTACTTGATATATTGGTAATGTTGGAATAAATGGTAAGTTATGAATCTCTTCATGATGTCAATGATAAATAATGAACTGTATGTTAAAATATATTTTATGTATGAGTGTGATGTTCTGAGTAAGTCCACGCCGTCAATGAATTTATGTCCATTAGATGTCTTACTCTCTATGTTGTATTGTTCTTGTTTTGTTTATATTTGCTATGCAGATGGCCAACAACAGCACCTACATTCGAGGCTATCACTTCACGATATCCCCGATGGGACAATGGGATAGTGACAGACACAGATATACCTACACAGGCCCCTGCAGTCTGTCGTTGTACACGGTGTGCAACGGGTCATCGATGATGATCCCTCAACCTGACGCCTACATCGACACTTCTTTCACCTTGCCGCCAAGGGGGCTAAGGTCTCCAGAGAATGGAATTCGGTACCCGCCAGCCAGGAGTGATGGCGTGGTTCCCTTCCACGGTTGGAGGACGTGGTTAGAATGTTTGGGTGCTTCGTCATCCAGTAGAGCCACGAGGAGCTGGGTTCTTGGAGGAGGTCCCTGCAAGAAGACCAAGGTTTTGAGAATGTCATCCCCTCCAAATTATGCCGTAGGGTTATGACATAACGAAGTGGAAGAAGAGGAAGAAGAGGACGAGGTCATTAAGCTCGTAAATGTAGAGAGCTCGGTGGAGG
>NC_032015.1:8845930-8860961 GCF_001865875.1 Lupinus angustifolius | reverse complement strand
GATGTCCCCTTTTTGTTTTGATGGGGGGCTGTATTTCTTTTTTATTTTTGTATATGTTAGTGGCGATGTAGTTTCCGCCTTGTTGACTTAGTTTGTATGAACTAATTCTGACTTAACCGATTATATGCATTATGTTATTCAGGAAATTGTGAATCAGGTTAAGTTATCATTCGATAACGATAAGTTGATTTTCTGCATTCGGGTTACTTAAAGTGATGTCCCGGAAAAGGAAGGTTTTGAAAAGGAAGCAATTTTACATCGCCAATTCAAAAAAAAAAAATTACCCATTTTTCCGCAATGTTTTTTAGAAGTATTTTTTGGGGCGTTACAGAAGGTATCTCTCGCCGTATTGGAGATGGGTCTTCGACCAGATTCTTGCATGACAATTGGGTGGGCCCTATTAATCTATTATCCAGGTTTAGAAGACTTTATTCTCTCAGTGTTAATCTGAATGCTCACATTAGTGACTTAGGAAGTTGGGTTGAAGGAATCTGGGTTTGGAATATTTCTTGGAGACGTAATCTTTTTATTTGGGAAACTGATCTAACCGAAACTTTAATGCAGGTAATTCAAAATGCTGTTGTCCGAGAAAACGCTCTTGATTCTTCGGAGTGGCGCCACGACAAATCCAACCTATACTCCATCAAATCTGCTTATGACCTTCTCTTTCAACATCATCATCAACCTCCGACTCGTGATATTAACCATCTTTGTATGCTTTGGAAGTCAAAAGCTCCCTTAAAAGTTAAAGCTTTTGCGTGGAGACTTTTCCAGGATCGGATTCCTACTGTTGATGCTCTTCTCAAGAGGGGAGTCTCTATTGCATCTGGAGCGGGAACCTTATGTCCTTTTTGCAACGACCAAGCTGAAACTTCTCAACATCTTTTCTCCTCATGTAACTTTACTTATTCAGTTTGGCAGCTTCTGTATAATTGGCTGAAAATTCACATAGCTCTTCCTCTTCAGCCCATTCATCATTTTACTAATCACATGGGCATGATACCACACAGACGTTACTTGAACTATTGGAATATCATTTGGCTCGCTACTATTTGGGCTATCTGGAGGTCTAAGAATGACTTTATTTTTAATTCAATGCATCCCTCTCTCGAGAAAATTTTTGAGGCTACTAGGGTTACTTCTTGACTTTGGATTAATGGGAAGAGGGACAAAGATCAGATCTCTTTTTCGGACTGGATAGCAAACCCCATTTTTTGTCTTGAGTCTATGTTGTAAAGACTTTTAGTTTTTTCTTTTTTTCTCTGCTTTTTCTCTCTCATAATTATTTTTTCTCTTAATAAAATCTTTTCTTTTGCCGATAAAAAAAAAAATAGGCTCATTCATCGCGCAACTTGTGTTGAACATGCGACGTAATACATGCATGACATGTTCATCTTGTATCCTTGTTAGATATATGACCCCTATTGATGTGAATACCTCATTTCATATGTCCACATCATTGGAGATGTGTCAATTACTCAATATAATAGGCTATATTCTCTAACCCTGGCTAATTATGCAAACATATGTGACTTACGTTATTTGTTGGTGGGGAATGAAGGTGATCCTTAACTTGGAGAATATAACTTATTCAATGAGAATATCACCTAATCGACAAACTTATATAATACATGCAAATAGTTAATTACCTTGACAAGGAACACAGGAGATGGTTAGGAGTGGCTCCACGGAAAATTTGGTATATACTTTGTCACGTCTGCATATAAGGTTCTTTTTTAATAGGGCAAGTAATAATCTTTTCAAAATCTTGTGGGAGTCCAAAGCCCTCTTGAAGTTCGTTACATTTGCATAGACTATTCCAAGATTGATCGACAACCATGTAAGCTTTGATAAGGAATGAAATCACACATTTACATGAAGGAATTAATACTTCCAGGCTTTGTAACGAGGAGCCAAAGACATGTCAACATCTCTTCTTATCTTAAACGTTCACATATCTTCTTTAGCATATGATTTATAAATGGCTCAAACTTAACATTGTTTTTCCTCGGGATATAAAAAGTCACTGCTTAATGCACATGGGTCTACTACCAATCAACAAAAGTCTAAGAATATTTGGGAGTCACTTCTTAATGCACATACATGAGCTTACTCCTAATATTTTTTTTATTTTTTGTTGTGTGTGAGAAGATATGGTCTTGTTCCTACGAATTCCTAAAAGCAATAGGGAATCAAGACTACATAGTTCTTAGTTGAAATATGTGTATGTGTGATTGAAGTGATTTTAAAACTATTTGAATTGTTCATTAATCATCTTCCTAGTTTGATTTATAGTAGAGACAATACATGTAACCGCAACCATTTTTTTAGGTTGAAGTAGAAAGCAAGATACAATACGAGTCGTAATCACGCTATTAAATTTCAGAAATAGTTAGAACAATTTATTTTTCTTATTAAATAATTTATTTTTAAAAGAGAGAATTAACAGATGAAAAGTCAATATTGGTAATTAATCATCTTTCATTTGATAAATAGTAGAGATACTACAATTGATCGCAAACATTTCTCGGCTCGAAGTGGAAAGTAAAATACAACATGAATGGTAACCTCGCTGTCGAATTTCAAATAAAAAAACGTAATGAAAACATTTTTAATCTTATTTTATTGTTGAAGAAATTAGAAATAAGAAAAGAATTAATAGTATAAGAAAAACAGGTCATTAACCGATAAAAGTATAAGGAAGTAAAAGGGAATAATAATGGGAAGAGAAAAATAATAGTAAAGGAATATGAGACGAGGAGAAAGATAGAATGTAAGGAAACAAATTTGATTCATGCCTCTCTCTACTAAGTTTTGCTAGCTACCCTTATTACTAGTTTTTCTTCTTCTCTTCCTTTATTTCTTAGTGTGTTTTTGTGTTTCTATCTTTATTTATGGTGTGTCACTATTTTTTTGTTTCTTTGTTATTAGATCAAGGCCTCTATTTATAAAAGGGATTTGAAGTATTTTTTATCTAGAACCAAATCTGTAAATGGTTGAATTTATTTAAAATTTGAATATTAAGTGTAAGATTTTTCCCGAAATATATAGAAAATTAAAAGTATCTGTAATGCTTCCTTAGATAGAAATGTTAATTTTATAAAATCCCAAAAACTATTACACTTCCACATATAAGTAAAAATATTATATGGTTAAAAAGTTACACAAAAATAAATATAATGATTTATTTTTATTTAATTAAAAAACGGAAATCATTGGGCAATTACACATGTTTTATTTATAAAAATGGAATCTCTCCATTATTAGGCTAGGCCAATAAGTAGTCATTAAGTCCCTTAAAAAAATTATACATTAAGAAGAAAACGAAAAAAATGTATGAGAAAATTATTTTGAAATAATATCCTACCCTTATCAAGCTAATTAAGTGCTTCTTAAATACTTTTCTATTTTTATTTGTCAAGGAAATAAAAAAATTAAATTGGAAGAGAAATTGATTTTGAAGTTATATCTACTAAATAAATATTCATTAAGTTACTTATACCTCATTTTTTATATGAGTGGGAAATTCAAAATTATCCTACTTTCAAATTATTTTTCAAAACAAAATCTTTCTTCTATTATTATTTTTTAAGCCAAATCTAATTGAAACATTTTATCACATTGATTTGTTTGTATTTTCGTTTTTATCATATTATGAAAAATATTTTTTTGTTAAAACTCAAATTTATTTGGCTTTTTGGATCAGATAAAGTTAGTTTTTCACATCTCATTCATCACACAACTTGCATTTGAGCATGCAACTTTATACATTCCATCTTGATCTTGTAAGATTTATAGCCACTTGGACATAGATATTTCATTTCACATGCCTATAGTTGGAGATTAGTCAACTCAAACTTCATAGTATTCAATTCTATGAATCAATTGTTGCTCTAGAGGAGCATGTGGAATGCTGACAAATAGTTGTATTATAACAATGATTTCGCTCAATAACTTAGCTATTTTTTAATTTTTACTTAAGTAACTATGCTTTATATGTTTATAAAACTAGGTTTTATTTGATTTTAGATTTCATTTTATTTGATTGCCATCAAAATACTTTTTTTTTGTTTTGTTTTTTCTCTTTCGAAATAATAAGACATTATTGAACTAAAAAATGATTGTCAAGTTCATGAAACTCGTTCTAAGCCTGAAAACAAAGTTTAGAACATTTTTCATGGTTGATACACCAAATAAAAAAGTGAAGATCTCCTATTTAAACAAAAACATAGACCATGAGCCAATTTTAACAAGATCCATAATAGCTATCTTATCAGATCTACTATTTTTAAACAAAATATTATTGCGCATCAACTATAATAAAGAGCACATACCACTAACTGCGGAGTGAGGTGCCAAACATATTTTTGTAATCTTTCCTCCAATCATATCATGATGCTGAATATACTCCTGACTAAGATTAAAGGATATAACGACATAATAACTAACCCAAATCATAAATACAACACCAAACCTGATAAAAAAAGATGATTTGAGTTCTCCTAATAAATATCATTGAACCCACAAAGTGTTCAAATATCTATACTATTGTATAAAAGAAAAACATATTTAAGGGATGTTTAAGTAATTGAATATATGTAATTTTTGTATTTTAATTTTTGCCCTTACTATTATGTAAATACAAAATATGCCTAAAAAATATTTAGGTAATTGAAACGCTATAATTTCATTCAAATCCATTTTATAACAATCATGACATAATTTTCATATTCCAATTTTATTCTTTTGTACATTTCAATAATAGCTCTAAGAAACTTCTACATGTTCTTTTATTTTTCATCATGTATCACTACTACTCTACACATTTTACACATTCTGCTACTTCTACTTTCTCTCTTCATCACCTCAAAAAGAACAACTTTGTCCGACAAGATAAAAACATCTAATAACACACTAATTATTATTGGAAACACAAATTGAGAAATTTATAGAAACTTTGTGTATACACTTAATATAAAAAAATGAAGAATGTGGGTTAACAGACATGAGGTAGTGATCGACAAGCTAGTATATTATAATGACAATAGCATGGTGTATTCGTATGTTTTTGTTTTGCTATATATTGGAATAATATAAAAAAGGAAATAAAATCACAAACATCATATTAAGACAATAAATAGATTACATTCTAAATATGCAAAATTGTTTTGAATATTATTTTTCCCCCTCCAAATGCATATTCAAAGAATATCTCACATAAGTAAAGAAAAAAGTTTATTTTTCGCTATTCGTGAACCACCTACCTTTTTAATATAGAGATTTTGTTTTCTTCCATATATAGGAAAGAGTGACGTATGTTCAGTTGTCACTTACAACAAAAGTTATAATGACTAGCGTGTTCAAAGGTACTCTCGTGTCTGTCAACTCGCTTTCCTATTATTTATAATGTATAGTCTGCATATTTTAAAATATAGTATTGTATACTAAATGTTATAATTTGTAGTTGAACTTATTTGATTGGTGTAATTGTTAGTTTTTTCAAATTGAAAATTCAAATAATTGAGTCAATCACAAATATTTCTGGAGGTGTGAAATAATTTAAATAAATTTATCATGTTTAAAATATAATATGGAAGATCATCATGAAATGGGTTTCAACTGCATTCTTAATTGTATATTAATAATTACACAAATTAATAGATATGATAAACTAAGTACAGAATTTTCTATAAGTTATGAATCATAAAATTGTGAAATAATTCTTTGTTTTAGACATAAGTTGTGAATATTGTACCATTAAAATGGACACTATAATTTTTTTGGGGAAGATATAAAAGGTAATTTGCCTAATATAATGAAATTTGGTAAAGTAAATATAAAATGTGTACATGATTTGTAATTGAATGACATAAAAGTAGTAGGATAAGATGGAGAAAAGAATAATGTATTCTCCATGTAATTATGATATTATTCTTGATACCTCATTTTATGACGAAATAACTTTCTGACCGGAAAACTTATTGCAGATAAAATAGTAACTTTTATGCATAGTACATAATAGAATATGGTAAATCTGTGACTCTCAGTAGTCAATAGATGTATGATTGTTTAGAACCGTTGGATTGTTCCTTACAATCTTTTGTTGTTATTGTTCCTTATAGTCGTTATTATTCTACAATATCCTATAGCAAGGTAGAATGCTGCCTTGACACCTTCTGCGATAAGACCCTAAGCAAGAGCAACAACTATGGTGGTTCCATCACCAACCAAGTTGTTTGTCTTCACAACTACCTATATCACCAACTTAGGTCTAATGTTGTCAAATGGGTCCTGTAATTCAACATTTAAAAGCAACAAAGTATTAATAAAAATATTTATAATTCACTCAAAAAATCACACAAAACATAATATTCCTAATACATAGTAAAAATGTTGATATTTTTGGTACGACAAGTGAACCGTATCGTTCAAGTAATAACCGGTAAATACTGAGATATCATCCTCAGAGAGCAGAGTGGATTTGTATTAATTCCTAAGAAAGTAGATTGAATATTTATTTACAAGATTTAATGTTTATGATCATTTGGGTTTTGAAAATAATTGTTAAATTGTAAAAATTAAACTATGAAATTAAATGTGTTGGGATTGAATTTCATCTTTCTTTCCTTTTATAATCCTTAGATTCAATTCTGTATAACTTGTGAAGTTACAGATTTTGATGCACATTTTCTTCGAATCATTTGTATTAATTCCTTGAGTAAAAAATCCTTAGATAATTACTTAAATATCAATTCCTTGGATATTTAACCAATTATCTAGCCTTAAGTTCTTTGTAAAAGCAATTCCTACATCACTGTCCATTCCTGGAGCAGTGATGTAACATGGAAGATAATCCAGCTTCGATACCAAGTTCAACTTCCCAGTTAAACTTGGATCCAAAATCATGAATTCAGTAACAAAGTAATTTCATGCATTTAACATGGGATACACTTCCCAAGATCAAAGAACTAAAATGCATTAAAAATTTGAATCCAGGAGTACAAAAGTTAGAAGATTACATTTCAATCTCAAAACTGAAGAACTAGCCACTCATCATTGTCATTACAACACTCTAATCATGAGAAATACAAGAAATTATGGATCTAAAGTCGTTCTCACGACTTTTCTCTAACTCCTCAGTGTTTCTATCTCTAAAATCGTGTGAAAAAGCTTGGAAAATGGTTGGATAACCCACCTTTGTTTTTTGTAACCGCCTATATTTGTTCCAGACTTCTTGTCTCTCGTTCGAGCTAGAGATTTTTGCTCGAGCGATAGAGCAAATTTTAGCATTTAGAAAATCTTCTAGCTTGAGCGACAAATCTCTCGCTCGAGCGAGAGAATCAGAGTTTCGCACCTGTCTTTCTTGCTTGAGCGAGGTGCTCTCGCTTGGGCGAGAGACACACAAAAAGTTTGACATCCAAAACTGGGAATTGTCGCTTGAGCGACAGTCCCCTCGCTTAAGCGTGGGACATGTAGTGATTTAAACATTTTTCCTTGAATTAGCAATTGTCGCTTGGGCTAGGGATCCAGAGCTCCTTTTACATAAATTCCTTCAATTTCCATCTTTTCTACTCCTCATTCTCCTGCAATTGACATAAAAACATATAAGGTTCTTAAACAAGATTAATCACATTATATTCTTTAGAGTTGTGCATGAATTTCATCATAACTACACCATAAGTGCCCAAAATTTATATGAATTTCCTTCACAACATGACACTTCACAAAAACTAAAAGCATTAGATAATATTCATAAACAATCATCCTAATCCTAATATTTCTAATACACAGTAAAACCAAAACATTACTTGTTTCACCAAATTAGCTCCAATGTTCTTAACTGGTCCTCTAACTCATCCCTTAAAAGCAACAAAGTATTAATAAAAGTACCCATAAAATTCGCTTAAAATAATCAAACAAAACATAATTAACATTCCTAATACACAATAAAACCAAAATCATTACAAAATATTCTTAGTACACGATAAAACTAAAAGCATTACATAATATTCATAAACAATCATCATAATCCTAATATTCCTAATATACAATAAAACCAAAAGCATTCCATAATTCAAAATCAGCTTTAGATTATAAATTTAAATTAGACAAATATATCATCACACTAAACATTACACACCTCTTTTGTGATAGTTTGCCATTTTGCTTTCCAACACAAATATTACATGAAAATGTCATGAACATCTTCAAATACTATTAGATAAAATTACCAAAAAAAGATTCAACTCTCATCCAAAAATACTTAACAGAACATTAATTAATTGTTCATCTTCATTGAGTTTAATTTCAGTTATTTCCATTAATTCCCTGATTCTACTTGAATTTCAAAACCGCTCAACAACTTAATGACTATGATTTTCACTACAACTACTATACTGGAGCTTCCTAATAGCAGAGCCATCCTTATTGAAATGCAACTCCTTAACCACATGGGAAACTCTATCATATTATCACTTTCACTTTCACATTTGCATGATATAATTGTATAAATTTATGCATTAACCAAACAAAAATAACAACAGAGCCTAGGAAAAAAATGAAAAATTCATTAAAAAAATCAATTCTTTGTACATAAAACTTATTAACAGACACAATAACAAACAATATAAACTTTACTTATTACGACTCTAACGTGAACCTCATAAATTGAATCAGTATGCTTGTCATACTAATAGAATAGAGGTATCCATTGCATTATATCATCTTATTAATGAGTATAACATTAGGTTGAGTTGATAGTCATATGAATTGCCTAAATGGTGATGAAAGAATCTTATGCAAAGTTGAAATTAAATTATTTAATAAACATGACCTTAGAATTTAGAAGGAAACTCATGTTTGTTTGATTGTCTTCTGTTCTCTCCAAATATAGCGAGTGAAACATTTCGTCAACCATATTTTGCTCACAAATTTCTTCATCTACCTCTTCCTCTCCATGTTACATGAATGCAAAAGATATGATTATTAAAAATTGGGAAATAAATAGATGATTGTTAACCTTTTTATGTATCAATGAAATGCATTCATGTAAATAGATGAATCTGAATTCTTTGCATCTAAAACTATTTATTATTCAAAAGAAATAGAAAGAATAGACATTAAAAAAATAAGCAATAGGTTTAAGTTTCAAGATTCACTACTAATGTTACCATTGAAGATTTCAATAGTATCACCTTGCCCAACATGGTGCCACCTGAAAGACCTATCATCATCCATCATATTTTGCTTGAATGAAACCTAAAAAGAAGAAACGATCAAGAAAACAACTTTTATTTCTGAATCATTTTATAAATATGAAACCATCATACCTAAAACAAATCTGTATATTTGTCGAAGAAATGAGTAAAATAGACATGCATGTTTGGCATCATCACCATGGAACTACACTCATTCACATAAGAAGAAAGTGGTGAGAAGAAGAACCTAACTGGAAAAAAAATGAAATTAGAAAGGAGTGTAAAATTGGGTAATAGAGACGTACTTGCACAGTTTTGCAGTTTCAGATTTGAGTGTAATGAGAACATGGATAAAATGTGAAATAAAACATCGATAAAATGTGAAATAAAACATCGATAAAATGTGGCATTAAACTGTTCAGTTTTTTTACTCCTTAAAACTTCCATAACTGCTATTGCTAGACTTATTAAACCAGTTGGAAAGTACATGAATATCATCTACTAAATTGATGTTAAGTAATTTAGTTGGTATTATATGAACAGCAATAGGACAAAAAATATAATCATATTTCTTCATCCTATTGATAGGGTTTAACACCACATCATATATCTTAATAAATGGACAAATAATAATAAGAGTTCATTCAAAAGTAATAAGAATAATAGTTGATATATTTATTTTCACCGCATCATATACCTTAAAGTATATATACCTTACGAAGTCAATAATTTCATATTTACTTTAATAATTAAATAAATTTCCTATTCTACATTTCTTAGATGTATGTATAATTAACCTAATAACGCTAGGATATATTGTAGACAAAATATTAATTTAAATATACTTTGTATAATAGGACAAAATATATATATTTTCAGCAATGGTATGGCCATTGTAGACTATATTATATTCTATAATATATATATAAGTAATACCTATTACAACTAATATTCTAGGTATATATAGGCCATACCTATTACAACTAATATTCTATGTATTACCTACAAATGTATATAGTTTTATTTTATTTTTCAAAAACTCTCACTGCATAAATATAAATATATATATATATATATATGTAAAATTTATTTTTCACTGCATAAATATAAATATATATATATATATATATATATATGTCAAATTTATTTTTCTACAACTATTTCAACTATTAATGTAGTTATTGTATGTTTTTCTAATTTCTATTATTATTAGTATAGAAATTTATATAAAATACTTTATGAGTGATTATTTAATGTTTATTAATACAAATCTATACCATTATATAAAGGCAAAACAATTGTTAACTGTCATGGATGGAGTAATTTTAATATTCCAATTTTAGTCTTTGCTCTATTATTAAAGTAACTTCCATATTCCAATTTTTTAAACTGCAAAACAAAAGTGATAGCTAAGATAATAAAATACATAGTATAACCACCACACTATGGTGTAATTTCTGAATCCCTATTTTACCCCTCACTATTTTTAATTTCTACCAAAAGTTTCTTCTACTGTTTCTTCTATTAATTTCTACCATAGAAGAAATATTGTTTCTATTGTTTCCTCACAGCATTCACTTCATTGATCATTAATCAATATACCATCTCAGCAGCATCAAGAGAAACCATAATCATGGATCACTCTGATAATACAAAAAACAATAAACAAACATCCCTAAGCACATATTTAGAGCATGTCAACTGCAATGCAGATTTTAAACAATAAAAACCATCTGGGTAAACAGATCATGCAAGTTACTAACTGGGTAAACAGATCATTATTTACACCAATGCCACATTTTATGCCATTTAAAAAACTGAACACCAATACCACCAAGTTACCAAACTGCCATTATTTACACCAGTTAATAAAAAAGGTTTTCAACAGTTACAAAACTGCCATTTTCTATATCATGGCAATATTCAAGGGCATTTTTCATTATGACGTGGCAACACCTACTTATTACTATACATACACATTCCACTATAGTCATTGAATACATAATTTGAAGCAAAAAAACCCTGATTGAATACATAATTCCCCTTAAGCAAGAACATAATGCTATTTAGTACTACTCATCTTGGCTTGGAATTTCTTTCATTAGAACTAATAATTTCTTCCTCATTTCAGGTATTTCTCATCCTTTCTCTATTTCTTTTTTCATTTTTCTCTCTACTATAACAAATTTAAGATCTCTTAATAACCAATAACTCACCAGAACTACTACTTTTATTGTGTTGTTTATTGAAGAACATGCTACTACTACTACTCACCTTGGCTTGGAATTTGTTTCATTAGAACCAATAATTTATTGGCTTCACAAAATAATTTCTTCCAACTCTCAGGTATTTCTCATACCATCCTGTTTTTTCTTCTATTTTTCTCTCTTCTATAACCAATTTAAAATATAAATATGGTAATAACCATTAAGTTGCAACATAGATAAACTTCTATTTTTATTTGTTGTTAATTCAGACGGTATGTTTGTACAGATTTCACCACTTAACTAGGGACTACCATAGGTTGCATCATTATTTGATGAACCAGTTTGTGTAACTTCAAACATTTTCAGGTACTTTTCAACTCTTTGCTTTTTTTCTTCTGATTTTATATGTTCTATAATATATGTTACTACTTATAAACTTCATAATGAACATCCTACTCTTTAGACTACAAAAGAAAATAAAAGAAATATTGTTATTAAACAAACATATCCTATATGCTACTTCAATGACGAAGTTCAACAATATACCTCTAGAAGACAAATAGTGGAAGGTCTGCAAAAGTTTCAACTCCACTTTAACAATATTTTTTAATGGCTTTTTGATTGGAAAAAAAGACAAATAGTTCATCAGCATTGGTCTTTTTCCTTTAGGGAATGTGGAGTCTGCATATGACATTTCTGAAAAACAGCAAAATGGAATAATGACAAATCAGATTAATAAAGTACAGATAAGGGAAAAATTCTAACATTATATACCAACAATGCCATCGTAAGCGATTTTCTTCTCAGCCTTCGTAGCTTTTGGTGCCATAGATTATTATTCGTTTTTTTTGTGCCATAGATTATTATTCGATTTTCTTCTCAGCCTTGGTAGCTATTGGTGCCAAGACGAAGAAATGAGCGTCAAGGCGGACATCAAAACGGCGCCGTCACTTTAACCTTCTCTTTGTTCAGAGTTAAGGTTTGGGGAAAGTGGGGAACAGAAGCAAGAAGCGGTGGATGAAAAAAAATGAAATGAAAGAGTTGACATAGTAGTGCTATTAGGGATTTGTGTTTAACCTAATGGGTTTGGGAAAGTTTAAAACGTTTTTTTAGGCCATATGGGCTTTAGATATGTCATGTACATATAAAAAAACGGGAAAAGCAAACTACTATAATTTTTAGAGGGATACACGTACATGCGGTGAGTCATTTTAATTTGTGTGCATCGCCAAAAATGTCTCTTAGCATCCATGCTGTACGATATTAAAAAGAAAAAGAAGTTAACCCAACTAGATTTGTTTCTCTTAAAATATTTGGAATTTCTATCAGAACTTGGATGAGAGTGAGAAAGTATTACAATTTGAAAATATCTTTAGCAATTATAATTTTTAGAAAGAAATTAATATGGATGTAGCGTAAGTATAGAGTTTTTGATATGGTCAGTATAATATATTATTATTTAATATATAATAATGATTAATTAAAATATATTATTATTTAATAGATAATAATGATTAATATTTCATATAAATGACTATTTAAAAAAACTATATTGTTGGGTGTATATAAGGTCAATTGAGATCATTGGTTTCAAAATCTAATCTTTGTACATATACGGTGAGTTTATTGACATTTTAATATGCCAATTATCACTCTTTCCTAATCAATCCAGCTTTATTTGTTTTAATTATTATTGCTTGATGAAAAAGATATTTTATGTAAAAAAAAATACACCTTTCTTTTAATTTATTTTACCAGAACTACTGAATATGTTAAATAAACTACCAGAACTACTGAATATGTTAATTTATTTTGTTTGGATAATTTATTGATATGATATGAAGTTGTTTGTTTATGTGTGTTATGATTATTTTAATTGTTTAAACTATTTTCTAAGTACAATTTTCTTAATATTCATCATCATATATATTTTTTATTTGAAAGTCATTCTTCCGTCTGTGAATTCACCTTCCAATTGCTTGAAAGCTATTTGTTTATCTCCAAATATTATTGTTGCACGTGTATTCATTTTTTATTAAATATTTGAAGAAAATATTTTCACATAAAATATCTATACGAAAATAAAAGTTCATAATAATAACATATAGTTTTCACAAACTATATAAAACCATGGAAATTAAAAACTATACTTTCAAAACCAAGATGTACTCTTACAAATGAAAATTAAAAACACAAAGATTTCTCGTTCAAAACTTTTTAAATGGAGATTTTCAATGGGATTTGTAATAAATGCTGGATTTTTCTTCTTCATTTCCAATGTCTTTGCCACTCATTTAGGGAATCAAAATTAATATACAGTTGTTAACAACTTAATTATTCATCTTTGACGGTTGATTCTAGGATTTTTATTCAAATTTGAATTTATATATTTTTTTCCTTTATTTTAAATTTTAAGCAGTATGCTTTTGGAATTTGTTGTATTCAAATTGTTGTGACTGTTATTTTAGTGTGTTTTAAGTGTCTAAAATTAATAATTTGTTCTATAATAAATCAAATACTTTCATTTCATTTTTACTGTTATTCTACTGTGCCTGTCAACCCACTTTTCTATTGTTTGGTACCAAATTTCCAGTTTTTACATGTATAAATGTTTTAATTGAAAAAGTTTGATTATAATTTATATTTAAATATCTTATCTTCTTATGAATGTAATAATTGATACACTTATTATACTAAAGAATAAAGACAATGATAAGAAATAAACTTAACCTACAAAAGCAAAAACAAATTAGAATATAAAAACAAATACAACACAAAAGAAACACTATAATAATTTTTGTGGGACTTATGTATGTTAATGATTTTGTCTAGCAGCAAAATGGAAATTGGATATCCAAATAAAATCAATTTTTGTTGTTAACGCTATGTTTTATTATTTGATTTTTTATTTCTCTATCTTGAAATCAAAATTTTGTGTTAGTCAAGGGATGAAAGGCACATGATTATTATCTTTATTTTCCAAAATATGTTTACATTTGATTAACAATAATAGCTTAATTAATATGTTTGTCATAATTATGCTTTCTATAAAATATTATATAATATCAAACATATCTTTGAAAATTATTACATACTAATATACATCAAATAAAATGGAAAAATATCTTTTCCTTTTCGGTATGTATTTAAAAGTTTTTAGTAACTATAGTTATTATATTTCAACTTTGTTAATTGCATAAATAAATATTTTTCCACGTTGTTAACTCTGAAAATAAATATTTAAATTTTTTAGTAGTTGTGGTTAAATTTTACTAATATATTGGTTCTCTATTATTGGTTCTCTTCACTATTTACATACATCCAAAACCATAAAACCCGTACTATATATAATGAAAAAATAGAAAAATTCATACTCTTATAATTTAAATATCATAATTGCATACAGTTGTCTTACATTATTTTACGTGTCATTACAGAGAATGAAAAATTCAGATAGACATGAATCACAAGAGCAACGACGGCACAGAATAAGGCAATATGTTAGACAAAGAAGGAACAATATGAACATAGAACAAAGACAACAAGAATTAGCAAGGAGACGTTTAACACGCTATAAACGAAACAATGACAATGAAGCACAACCAAATCAAAACAATATTGATGTTC
>NC_032015.1:8844303-8845830 GCF_001865875.1 Lupinus angustifolius | reverse complement strand
ATGTTAAATTTGATATGACATAGTGGTAATATTAAAAAAGTTACATAATTTTATTCATATTTCAGGATCTATTCATGGTCATGTTCAAGATATACCAACAAATATTTCGAGTACAATAAGATTAACGTCGATACGTCATATTGCTAAATCAGTCTTATGTCAACAATTTCATACAGGTACCTTTTCTAATACTTAAAACATATACATGACGTATAAATATATCTACTCTTTTTTATGTACATCTATACAAATATTCCTGTTATATCATATCAATTTTTCAGTACTACAATCCTTTAAATATTAGTTAACATAAAAACTTTAAAGTTATAAACAAACATGTAACAATGCTTTTTCACCAAATCATATAATTTATATACTGTATTTATATAAGATATCATGGAAGTCATGACAATGAAGCAGGCTCAAGTCATCGTCGTAGTCCCGAAACTAACAATGGTCAATATAATGTTACTAAATTATACATATATCATATCGATATATTTATAACTTTTTACATGCGTTCATGTGAACCTAAAAGTTGTTCTGTCATTTTTTGTGTAGCTTATAACCTTGATTCAACAATATATCATGACACTTACAATAATGACACAGGACCAAGTCATGTACAAACCGCTGAAAGTATTATCTGTTAGTATTTAAAAATTTATGTCCAATTACTTCAAATTATATTTGATTTTAAATTTTTAATTAACTTCCAATTTCACCTTTCATAAACTTACATCAAATTTTTCGTTACTTTATAATAATCTTATAATTATACAACTGTTTTGTCATCAGATATGCATTCCGGTGGACGAAATTATCATACAAATCAGGACAATGAACGAAGATCAAGTCATCAACATAACCATGACATTCATTCTTGTTCGTATATTAACAATACATCAATTATTATCCAATATATGTTTTTCCTGCTTTACGTCATTTATAAAAAATTTAAAAAATACAATTCTAATTTATATATTTTTTAAATTATTAATATACGTAATAACTTTGGTGCAAGACACTATAATAAAATACATTACAATAAACCAATATTATCTTCTTTTCATACTAATCTAACTGCTACATTTTCATACAAAATTTCTAAATAATTAATTAAAATTATTCCTTCTACACTATGAAAGATAACTTCAACGAACATCATCCTTGAAAAATATATTTATTATTTGTTCATTATGTCAAATATACAGGTGGTCAAATATCATCAATGTCATTCCATTTTCCCCCAGAACAGGGTACAAATAGTAGGTACACCTTCCAATCAAGACATAACAGTGCTAGAAGCTTTCGAGATAACAGAAGAATGATTGCATCCCAATTACCCACTCCAACTTCATGTACATGGTGCAATGCAAAATTGTTTCACCATGAGACACAAACTATTTGTTGTTTACATGGTAAAGTTTGGTTGCAACAAATAGATGCACCTCAACAACTCCTTCACTTAATTGATGACTCCTCGGTTGAAGGAAGGCATTTTAGGCAACATATTAGGGGTTACAA
>NC_032015.1:8842632-8844203 GCF_001865875.1 Lupinus angustifolius | reverse complement strand
AGTTGAGGGCTGATGTCATTGATAAAGGCGTCTTGGGGAATGTTAAGAGTTATATGTACGTTACGGAATTCCAGAAAAGAGGATTGCCACATGTCCACATGCTTCTTATTTTGGAAAACAGTGATAAATTACGTAGCCCAGAAGAATATGATGCAATTGTGAGGGCAGAAATATCACATTATGACGAGGAACCACAATTACATCATACAGTCTTAAAGCACATGGTTCATAGACCTTGCGGTACGCTGAATCCAAATGCCCCATGTATGAAGGATGGACGCTGCAAAAAAAACTTTCCAAAAATTTTTTGCACACAAACACGCCAGGGTAGTGACTCTTATCCAGAGTATAAATACGATGTCACGAACCTGTGACTCTCAACAGACGTGTCGCTATTGATAATCGTTGGGTTGTTCCTTACAACCCTTGGTTGTTGCTGAAGTATGATTGTCACATAAATGTCGAGGTATGTAGTAGCATTAAGAGCATAAAATATCTATATAAATATGTTTACAAAGGCCCAGATCGAGTAGCAATGGAAGTGCATAGAGGGATAAATACTGATGAAATACAACAATATGTTGATGCAAGATGGATTTGTGCACCAGAAGCCTTATGGAAAATATTTGGATTTAATCTTTACCAATTGTATCCTTCAGTTGTAAGATTACAAATTCATTTGCCAAATCGCCAACAAGTACGGTTTTATGACCATCAAATGATCAATGACATTCTAAATGATGATCATAACTCAAAAACCATGATTACACAATTCTTTGCACTAAACCAATTGGATGTAGAAGCAAGACATTATATATACACAGAAATTCCAAAACATTATACTTGGGACAAAGGCAATAAGGAATGGAATCGAAGAAGAAATCGAAGGAGGGTTTTAGGTAGAATGTATACAGTATCTCCTTCCGAAGAAGATAAATTCTACCTACGTGTTTTGTTGAATCATGTTAGAGGTCCAACCTCCTAGGAAGCCCTACCTACAGTAAATGGCACTTGCTTCCCAACTTTCAAGCAATCAGCTCAAGAACGAGGTTTTTTAGAGGGAGACGACAGTATTCGTCAATGCTTACTTGAAGCTTCAAATTTACGAACACCAATTGCATTAAGGAGATTATTTGTTACAATATTAGTGTTCTGTGAACCTACTGATGTTAAAAGTCTCTGGGAAGAGTTTGAAAGTTATATGGTAGAGGATTACCCTTCAACAAGCTCTACCATCAGAACTAACTTTACGAATAAACTTCTAACAGATTTGAATGACCTTTTGCTTCTTCATGGAAAACAAATCTCAGATTTTGACTTGCCAGCTTTACCATTACATGATCTCGAAGATAATGTAATACCAAGAATTATTGAAGAACAATTGTCGTTCCATATTTCTCATCAAGATTTGGATGATGTGGGTAAACTAAATTCTGATCAATTAGTTGCTTTCAACACCATCATGAATGTCATTGAGCATAGACAGGGTAAAGTTTTTTGTGTGGATGGCCCTGGAGGAACAGGTAAAACGTTCCTTTATCGTGCTTTAATTTCAAGATTAAGAAGTGTCG
>NC_032015.1:8818523-8842532 GCF_001865875.1 Lupinus angustifolius | reverse complement strand
TCTCCTTTGTGGGCATATACAAATGTGTTACATTTGCGTCAGAATATGCGTTCTTTGCAAGACCAAAATTTTGCTGAATATCTTATGAGGATTGGAGATGGTGTTGAACCAACAATTCGTGATGATTTGGTAAAAATACACTATGACATGACAATTAGGTGGGAAGGAGAAGACTCTATACAACAACTTATACATGAAATATTTCCTAATTTGGGAAGTCATGGATGGGATGCTTCTTATATGTCAGAAAGAGCTATACTAACACCCACAAATGAGAATGTTCATAAACTAAATGATATAATTATCAATCATTTTTTGGGAGAAGATCATAATTTGTTATCTTTTGATGAGGTTGAAGGAGACACAAACAACTTATACCAACAAGAATATTTAAACTCCATTACTCCTGGTGGTTTACCACCGCATGTTCTAAAAGTAAAAAAAGGTGCACCATTGATGTTGTTGCGAAACATAGACCCGAAAGGTGGCTTATGCAATGGGACTAGATTACTATGTCGTGGGACTTACATGAATTTGTTAGATGTGGAAATCCTAACTGGCCAACATGCTGGACATAGAGCTTTTCTGCCTAGGATTAAACTTAAAACGTCAGACAATGTAGGACTCCCTTTTGTTCTTATCAGAAAGCAATTTCCTGTGCGATTAAGTTTTGCACTCACCATAAATAAGGCACAAGGACAAACCATTCCTAATGTAGGCATTTATCTTCCTAAACATGTCTTTGGACACGGACAACTATATGTTGCTCTATCAAGAGGGGTTTCAAAAGCTACCACGAAAATTCTTATTAAAGAAGGAAAAATTCAAGGGGAAGAGGGTGATTTCACAAAGAATATTGTTTTTAAAGATATTTTATTACATTGACTTAATGCTAATGATGTTACTACATACATCTACATTTATGTGACCGTCATACTTCAGTAACAACCAATGATTATAAGGAACAACCCAACGGTTCTCAACAGTCACACATCTAATGAGATTCACAACCTCACAATGTCGTGTTTTCTACTCTACATAATAGTCCTTATTTCTTCACCGTTTGTTTCTTAGTTTCAAAGTTACTATTTCATAATATGTACATTGAGAATACTATCATTATGACATTTTATCACACATTATTATTTTCTCCTTTACTTATTCTTACTACTTTTTTGTAATTCAATTACAAATTATGTACACATTTCATATTTCTATAAAAATTTGCATTACATCAATTTCCAAATTACCTCTTATTTTTCCTATAAAAATATATAAATTTTGAATTCTCCAATAGAATTCGACAGTGTTCTTCAATATTCAATAACAACACTCTAAACATAAAATATTTCTCAATTTCCTTATATCAAAGGAAATTTATTACTCGATTTATCATGTCTATTACTTTGTGTAATCATTATTACAAAAATAAGAAAGCAATTGACAAACATTTCATGAAGACCTTATATATTAGGTTTTATTTCAACAATTATATCTTAATCATACAGTTACCTATAAAAATAAACGTGGGTTATTAAACTATTTGAATGTTCAATTTTTAAAAAATGTATTCAATTACAACAATCGAATAAACACAATTGTGAAATACTCTTATTTAATACAAAATTACTATAATTGATAAATATAATATACATACTACACGTTACAAACAATAGGAAAACGGGTTGACAGGCACGGGAGTGCCTGTCAACACGCTAGTATATATAACAATGAAAGTAGAAGTTATAAAATAAAATTAGAAGTTATAAAACATGAAATAGGAAAACCCAAAATAACTTCATGGGTTTTTCTATTATTAAGTAGTATAGATAAATCTTGGAAATTATAAATATTCAGTGAGAAATGATTTATGGTTACAAATAAATTGTTGGAACGAAACAAATTTTAGATGCTTTAATTATACTGTTACTGGAACGTGTGTAAACAAAGCATAAAATGAATTTCCCTTATTTCCATTAATTTATTTTTCAACTTTATCAGCCTATTTGTTGTACCGCGTCAGTTGGTTATTCGTCCATTTGTGTATTTTTAATAAAACTACTAAGTTACTTGTGCATTTGTACGAGGCGGTATTTTGTGCCGCATGGTTAACAACTTTTTTAGTCGCATAATTAATAACACATATTACATATGTATTCACATGGTTAAAAACATAAATATTAGTACTACATTTGTGTTGTTAAGAACACACATGTTACTCGTGCGTTCGTATGGTTAAAATCACATATGTTACTCGTACATTTGAATTGTTAAGAACACATATATTACATGTGCATTCGTGTGGTTAAAATCATATATATTACTCGTACATTCGTATTGTTAAGAACATACATATTACTTTTGCATTCGTATGGTAAAAAACACAGGTTACCTTATTATTAAGAACACATGTTTCTCCTACATTCGCATGGTTAAAAATACGTATATTACTCATACATTCGTATTGTTAAGAACATACATGTTATTCATCTATTCGCGATTGAAACATGTTCAAACACATAAGGAAAATAAATGACAATTCCGATTTTTGTAATGAAAATAAGAAAACTGAAACGTCATACTATATGATTTTTTAAGGTTAAAAAAGTTCAAAAGTATATTAAAATTCTTAATATTCTTGCAATTAAAATTAAGAATTCTTTCATCACTAATAGCAATGGCAGCGATCATGCCTATGAAGCCTCGACTTCAACTTTCAAACATTCATCTTTAAATAGAAAACATAAATAACAAATTCATTTGTTGTTTCAGATTTTCAATTCTAATAATGAAAAGATTAATAATAACAATAAATAAACAAATAAATGTAATATTGTAAGTGAATGTATAAAAAATGTACAAAAAATCAATGAAAAATAAAATCATATATACAAAATAAGAACATATCTACAACATAAATAAAAAACAATAAATTTAAAGAATAAATCTATAAAATAAACAATAAAATCATGAGTAAATTACACTGACACCCCCTGAGTTTTAGTCAAATTACACAAATCACCCCTAGTTTTGTACTTTCATTACACTGACCACCCCTGTATAAGAAATAAGTAAACTTACACAAACCTCCCCTAGTTTTGTACTATCATTACACTGACCACCCCTGTATAAGAAATAAGTGTAATTTTTAAACAAAAAATGTGATAAATGTAATTAAGTTAAACAAAACATGATATTTTGTGTAGACCAGTCTAAATAATATACAAACCAATGTATCTTTATTATTTTTGGTTCGTTACACTACATCATAAGATTGATTTAAACAATATTTCTTTATAATTGTTGATTCATTTTATAATAAAAAAATAATAAGGATACATTGATTTGTATATTATTTAGACTTGTCTACACAATATATCATGTTTTGTTTAACTTAATTGCATTTATCACATTTTTTGTTTAAAAGATTACACTTATTTCTTATACAGGGGTGATCAGTGTAATGAAAGTACAAAACTAGGGGAGGTTTGTGTAAGTTTAGAAAAGTGAGGGGTGGTTTGTGTAATTTCACTAAAACTCAGGGGGTGTCAGTATAATTTACTCTAAAATCATTAAAAAAATACACTTTAAAGAAAAATGTTGGAAGATAAAGAGAATGATAATAATGAAGAGAGAGAATAATAATAAAATAATAATATGAAACAAAAAAGAATAGAAATAGAAATAATCTTTAAGGAAAGTATGAAAAGCTTCACACTCGCCCTAATGTTAAATTTTAAGATGATTATTCCCTTTAGCCTAGATGAGGTGGTAGACAAAAAGAAATCTTGTGATTGTTACAAAAGCCCATAGCTTATTGGGTGCAATTTCAGTTTACCTAAGGATTTTCCTTAAGGATGATCTATGGTTCAACAGTTACATGCATCATCTAGATTACCAATGGCTTTGGTTTCCAAGAAAAATATTTCTCAAAACTCATGAGTGAGTATGGTCCCATATCTCTCTTGGGATGCTTATAAAAGACAATTTCAAAGGGTTTAGTGGGAGGATTAAATGAGGCACTCCCTTCTTTAAAATCAGTCGACCTTTCTTCCTAACTAGCAAATTATGAGTGGTGTTGTGGTGGTAAATGAGTTGATTAATTTTGCTACATCATATCTTAGGGGTACCTTATTTAAGAAAAATGATTTTGAGAATACACTAACTGGAACTTTCTAAACAACATGGGAGCATGACATTTGGGGTCAAGTACTAGATTCTTGGGTTTGATTTTTTTATTTTGGTACAGACCAATTTATATTATCGGTATAATTTTTAACCCTCTTTTATTTTGGACGCCTATACATGATTTTGATACAGTTGAGAATAATGTTCAAAATGGTGAGCACCATGATTATGTTGGTGATTTCTCCTATGGTGAAGATGTCATCCATTAGAATTTTATTGAGTTTGGCTGCTACTCTTGATTTGGAGGTAGAGCAAATGGATGTAAAAACTTCTTTCCTTCATGGTGATTTGAAGAAAAAGATTTATATGAAACAACCTGATGGTTTTCTTGTAGAAGGGAAAGAAGACTATGTGTGTAGGCTGAGAAAGAGTCTCTATGGTTTGAAGTAGGCTCCACAACAATGGTACAAGAAGTTTGAGTCTTTTATGTGTGAGTAAGGCTACAAGAAGACTACTTCTGATCATTGTGTCTTTATTAGAAAGTTTGTTAATGGTGATTTTATCATCCTGTTGTTGTATGTTGATGACATGTTTATTGTTGGGAAAAATATTTCCATGATTGACAGGTTAAAGAAGCAACTAGGCAAGTAGGCAAGTCATTTGCCATGAAAGACATGGGAGTTGCTAAGCAGATTCTTGGTATAAGAATCATGCGAGATAGACAAGAAAAGAAACTTTAGCTGTCACAGGAACACTATATTAATAGAGTGTTACAGAAGTTCCAAATGGAAAATGCTAAGGCGGTAAGCACTCCTCTTGCTACTCATTTTAAGTTGAGTGCTAAATAATGTCCTTTAAATTAAGCTGAAAAATCAGATATGCAACGAGTTCCTTATGCATCTGTTGTGGGAAGTTTGATGTATGCAATGGTATGTACAAGACCAGATATTGCACATTATGTTGGTACAATTAGTAGATTTCTTTCAAATCCAGGTAGAGAGCATTGGAATGTTATGAAATGAATTTTGAGGTATCTTTGTGGTACTACTAGTCTGAGGCTTTGTTTTGGAAGTGATAAACCTACTCTTGTGGGCTATACTGATTCTGATATGGCTGGAGACATTGATTCCAGAAAGTCTACTTAAGGTTACTTGATTAAGTTTGCAGGGGGAGCTGTAGCATGGCAATCCAGGTTGCAAAAGTGTGTTGCATTATCCACTACTAAGGCATAGTTCATTGCCATTACAGAAGCATGCAAAGAATTGCTTTGGGTGAAGAAATTCTTGCAGGAGCCTGGTTTTGTCCAAGAGAAATACTTGTTATTTTGTGATAGTCAAAGTGTCATTCATCTTGGAAAGAATTCAACTTTTCATTCTAGGTCCAAACACATTAATGTGAGGTATCATTGGATACGTGATGTTTTGGATGCTAGGTTGTTGGAATTGGCTAAGGTTCATACAGATGATAATGGTGTTGATATGATGACTAAGGCCTTAACAAGATGGAAGTTTGAAACTTGTTGTGAGATCGCCGGTTTGGCGATTCTCTCCACATAGTCGTGAGGGGGAGATATGTTGGGTTTGGGCTTCCTTCCTATGTGGAGAAAGACCCAGTTGGGAAAAGCTCATGTGTCTCACTTAATCTAATAGATAGGGGTCAGATGTGGCAAGAGAGTCAATGCAATTTAGGCAAAAAGAGGCAATTGAAGAGTGTGAGAGAAGATAAGAAAACTCAACCCACAGGAACTTCGAGTAGCCGTGGGAAATTCGCGACTGCGCCTTCGTTCACTGTTGGATCAGGCTGAAATTTGGACAGCAGCTTCAAAGCTTATAGTTCTTCGTTCTGAACGGTTGGATCGGTGAGACGGCGTCCGAGGTAGTAGTAATCGAGTTGTTACAGTAACTATTTTTATGGTTTTTGCTGGTTTTCTTGTTCTCATTTTCAAGCTTGTTGCTCTGTTGTATACCATATTGTTGAACACGTTTTTGTGCTGTATTTTGGAGACACTCTTGTATTCCTATTTGGATTATGGTGGAGCTTGATTGACTGGCTTGTGCCCGTGGTTTTTACTTCTCACTCTGGGAAGGTTTTCCACGTTAAAATTCCAGTGTCTCTTGTATATTACTGCATTATTTGATATATATTGCTCCTCATAGATTCTAGCTAGTTGGGAAAATTATTATTCACTGCATATACTCTATTAGAGTTTACTTTGTTATTGTGTTGAATTTCCCATCATTTTTCTCTTAGTTATTTTCTTGTTGTTAACTAAGAAGTCTTTCACTTTCTTTAACTCTCTTCAACTTGTTGAACTAGAAATTGCTTCTCTTGATTTCAATTCTCTTCCACCGTTGTTTCATTAAAAAAATGTTTCATTAACAAGTTGAACTGAATTTCTATAATCTTTTACCCAAGAAAAATAATTATCTCATTTACTACATAAAAAACATGTACACCGTTCGACAGCTGCAAAACCAGGCCCATGTGGCAAAAACTGCTGTGTTGTGTTAGTGTGCTTGCCACGTGGCATCAAGTGTAGTAGTGATGTAGTGTACTGAATTATATGGCAGAAAGAATTGTATAGAGATATATTTATATAAAATTAATTAATAAAATCTTAACAATGTATTAATAAATTTATTTTAATTATTATTTATTTCTGTAATATAAAAGAACATAAGTCTATATGTCTCGGACTTGCATTTTTTTCATTTTAAATATATGACGATACAACTGTACAGTGGGTTGCGGCGACGACACTGACATCATTCATTTGTCATGGACAAAAAAGATTGTGAACTTTACTACTTAACATTAATAAATAATTTAGTTGCTTACCAAATTAAAGATTAATAGTGACTACCAGCATGACTTTGTTAAGCATGTGTAAAAAGGTAACCCAAATTACAGAATTCGGTAGATACTTCAAATGAATCTCATTTGAATAAATAATTTCAGAAACCTATATATACCTTTAAAATGGTTTGGTATCTTGAGAGAATGCAAGCGAGAAAGAGAGCGACGTGTCAAAATCGGTGTGCCTCATAAGCAACAAAGACAAACCAACAAATCATAAGAACTAAGCAACATAAGTTTTTGGTACTTTCTTACCTCATGCCATATTTACATCAAACGACACTCTCTTAACATTTTTTACGAATATTTAACTAAAAGTACTTTTCAATATTTTACATAGCACAAATTCGCTTTGCAGTGTACCGTCCTACAAATCTATAATAATTTTTTTTATATAGAAGAGATTTTCAAGTAAATCAATTATGAACAAATAAATTCATATCTACTATTTTTATAACAGACTACTATTATCAAACTATTCTGTAGTCCAATGTCACATTGCTTAAGTGATTGGTTCAAGTTTCCAATCTCGCCTATCATATTTTAGATTTGTCTTGTTAATTAAATGGGTTCAATTGAAAATATTTTTTCACTTGTGAGGAAAAAATTCTGCACATATACCCTTTCTTGATCTCATCCAACGGGACCAATGTGTACTAAGTTGTCTTAGGTGATATTAGGCTTATTTAACCACTTAAATGTCCCGTATAGCATTTAAGCACTTTTAAAAGCTTATGTTGTTACCATACCTTATAGACCCCCAAATATTTTTAATAAGCTACCATGTCTCCTTTTAAATATGTCTATTTAACAATAATAATTGACTTAATTTCTTATATTCTAATTTTACATAAAAATTTAGTTGGAAAAATATAATATAATTAAGTAGTTTTATCTGTTCACTTAATAGACTTTTTATATTGACAAAAGTCTGATTTGTTCAAGTAAATAAATTTTTAAAAGTCTTAGTTTAACATACTTATCAAAAAAAAATATAACTTAACGTGTTATATGTTTGATAATAGACCTTGAACAAACAACCTAACATGTTTATACTTCTGGTATAAACCACTATATATCACTTGTCAATTAGATGAAGTCTTGTTTGAGGTAGATATAACCACTATGGGTGGAAAAACTTTACCTAACAAGAGCAATTATATTAAAGAATAATAATTTATAATATCTCTATCTACTTGATTAGCACTAACATTTTGTCAAAAATTCTCTTTTTTGTCAATCCATAATATTGTCACACCCAAATTTTCTATTACACGACTTATATTTTTCAATAAAATTTATTTTAATAAGAACAACTATATTAAAGAACATAATAAATTAGAACATCTCTATCTATTTAATTATAATAAATTTTTATAAAAACTGTCTTGTAAATCCATATTTTTTCAAGAATTTAATATTATAAACTTATTAGTTTTAAAAATATAATATTTTTAGATAAGCAACACAAATTTTGATTGCATCTCTTTTTCCATTATTTGTCCCTTAAAATGAAATATTACATTAAAAATCACAAACACAAAATAGCCAAAAGCTACAAAACTCAAACATTAAAAATCAATAGTCCTAAAAATTATACAAAATGAAGAGATTAAGTTATAATTAATCGTTATTAAATGTAAATAATAAAGATTCAAAAAAATTAAACATACTCAAAACTAGTAGTATTATAAGTTAAGAAACACACGTAATGACGTAACCCACCCAACAACTATTACGTGGCTTTCCACAAAAGCATAATACCGCGTACCGCCACTACACTCCCCTGTCGGACACCAATCACGTGCACAATAATGGCGGGGACACTGTTTTCTTAACATGTTCCATTTTTTATGTTAATGCGTCAGTTACCAACGTCAATGGCTCCTCAATCAGTCAGTAAAAATATTCTATAACCGTTCCCATAAAACTTTTTACTGTCACTGAGAAAAAATTATCTTATGAAAGTTACTCTTACACCCCTTTGGCAATGTCATCATTGCAATTATATTAGGATCGGACAGTTCGAGTGTTCATATCTTTAATTTAATGAACCATGGAAATTCTGGTATTAATTAAAGGCGATCATCCTATAAAATCCAAAAAATAAACCCGAAAAATAATTTAAAACGGATAGAGAACTGTACCTTAATATAATTATAAACCTCTTAACTCTTTGACTTCTTTTGGCTCTAGGAAATAGAAAAGAAAGAGAATGAGAAAAGAGAAATTGAATATAAAAGTTAGTTCTCTTTTTTGATTGAGGAGAGAATAAAAATTAAGTAGAGTCTATTAAATTTTTTTCTTCTCACATGTGAAGAGAAAGTGGGAAAGGAAGAGTGAGGGTGCTTGAACAAAGATCATCTCTTTCAACAAATTATTGTCTTCGTTTTGTAAGCTAATCATATTTCAGGAAATAATATAAAAAAATATTTTCTGTTTTTATGTTTTTTCTTTTTACTTAGGTGTCACTTTTTAATTAGATTAGTATATAAATATGACACCAAAAGTGAGATCACTCGTTTATTTTCTTTTCTATACAACCAAACAACACAAAATTTTACTCTATTTCTCATATATTTCTCTCATCTTTCTTTCTTTTCACTCTATTTCTCTCTTCTTATTTTCTTCCCTTAACCAAATGGAGCAATAGAGAAGCTATATACCACTTTGATAACATTAGCAATAAAGTATCTCCTATTGTGAGAAGATAACTTCTTTCCTTACATCAAACAAACACATGACTACTTTTAACTCATTTTTAAATTAAATAAAAAAATAAAAAATAAAATAAAACAAGTGAGCATGAGGAGATAACTTTTATCCTCACACTAGGAGATACTTTATTTCCATTAAATAAACCGATAAGGTAGCTTTTCAGTATCCATTACTAGCTACTGCTTTTCCCCTCTTCTCTCCTCTCTCATCAAGTTTCTAACTTCTAACTTCTAACTTTGCTGTGGTTGGTTTTATCTGAGTCTTCCAGAGAGAGAAATAGAAAACATGATTCGGAGAGATCTAGAAAGTGGTGTTGAAACAAAGGACAACAGAGCACTGAACAACAACAATTTGAACAATTACTCTGCTGCTCCTAACTCTTATGTTTATGATCCAGAAACCCATTGGACATCATGGCTTGTACCTTTGTTTGTGTTGGCAAATGTTGTTGTTTTCATTGTTGCTATGTACATCAATAATTGTCCCTCCAAAAATCATGGTGATTGTGTGGCTAAGTTTCTGCATAGGTTCTCCTTTCAGCCTCTGTCTGAGAATCCATTGTTTGGACCCTCTTCCTTAACGTAAGAGCTAGGAACTCAATTACTGTTTTTTACTTTGATACTATGTTTAGTTTCTTTCCTTTATTGATTTTTATGATTTTGGTATTGCTTTTATTTATGATCTCAGTCCTTAGCTTAATTAAGTGCTTCAGTGGTGTGGAATTATTGGTTCTGATTTTGTTTTATCTTATTGAGGTGCTGCAATGGAAATTTGGTTAATTTAGTGAATTGGGAGTTTCTTTTTTCTTTGTTCCCGTTCTGATCTACATGCATATCTGGCTTTGTTTTTTTAGTTCAGCGTTCTACCACTTAGAGTTTGTTGATACTAAGAAATGAATTTGAAATATTCACTTCTTTGTTAATACTTGGGGTTTCTTTTTATTGCCTTTATTTCCTTTTTAACCTATAGCCCTCATCCCTCTAATGAACATCCTTATACCCTTTAAATCAATATGATTTTAAATACTAAATTTCGTTTTTGGTATTTTCAATTGTGTAAGTTGCAGTTCTTTGCATCCTCAACTCTTCACTAGTAATACTAACTCAGTATAGATTGTTGAATACAACATAATGATTAAAAATATTTCGTTGATTGTTGAAGATTAACAAAGATGGGAGCCCTTAAGTGGGATAGTGTTGTGAATCATCATCAGGGATGGAGACTTATCACTTGCATTTGGTTACATGCTGGAATTATTCACTTGGCTGCAAATATGTTCAGTCTGGTCTTCATTGGCATTCGACTTGAACAGCAATTTGGATTTGGTATGTTTCTTTTTACAGCTTATTTAGTCATCATGTCTCTCAAGCAATTCATTTTAGTGAACTTTACACAAAATTAGTAAAATACTAAACATTAGTCTTCTGACTTTTCATTTACACAGTTGACTTGAGTTTATTTATTTGAAACCTCACTTGCCTATTTAGTTTGTGTGTTCTTCAAGTTCTGCTTTATGAATGGTTATGACAAAATGTTGGCAATTTGGCAGTAAGGATAGGAATCATTTACCTTTTGTCTGGATTTGGTGGGAGTGTGCTGTCTTCTCTATTTATTAGAAACAACATATCTGTTGGTGCTTCTGGTGCACTTTTCGGACTTCTAGGAGCAATGCTTTCTGAACTGATCACAAATTGGACTATTTATTCCAATAAGGTAAGTGTAGCTAGTCCTTGTTTCATGCTATTATGTATGGTTTTTGTTATTTAATTTGAAAATCACTTTTGATCTTCAAACTATTGTCTCTTGTTGATCAATTAGATTAGACTTACATGTGGAGTAATACCATGTTTATGTTCTATAGTAGGTTTAGCTTTCATTTATGACTCCCATTTTTTTTTGCACTGTAGGCAGCGGCTTTGCTCACACTCTTGGTTATTGTTGTCATCAACCTTGCCATCGGGATATTGCCACATATTGATAATTTTGCTCATATCGGGGGATTCCTAACAGGACTTCTTCTTGGTTTTATTTTGCTGGCCCGTCCTCAATATGGGTGGTTAGAGCAGCGGCATCTTCCTGCTGGTGTTCGGCGCAAGTCAAAGTTCAAGGCTTACCAATACACACTATGGATTGTCTCTCTTGTTCTATTGATTGCTGGGTAAGTTCCTTCCTTTCTAAAATTATCCCATACAATAGTATTGTTTTGATGAAGTTACTTTTGGTAAAGGAGAGGAAATTATGTTAATTTTCTATATGATTATTGTATAAACTAAAATTTGAATGTGTTCTTTACTTTAGAGGATTTGTAACTTCTCATGGTCTATTGTTAGGAAATTTGGCTTGAAGTACTCTCTATATAATTGCTGAATATTTTGTGATGAGTTTATAATATGTTATTGAATAATATATTTCTCTGGTTATAACAAAGTAGATGTTGTTTCTAATCACAGAATTCATGTGTTGAATGGCAGGTTAGTGATTGCTTCTGTGATGCTATTCCGAGGTGAGAATGGATATGATCACTGCCACTGGTGTCACTACCTATCGTGTGTTCCAACTTCTAAGTGGAAATGTGATGACAGTTAAACAAAAAGGCATGAGCTATTCATGTCCACATGTACAACTATAGCTGTTAGAAACTAGGTTGTTATATTAACTTTTTTCTTTGCTAAGTTTTTTCAAAAATCAGATGTTGGTTTGTCTTTGTGGATTTATGTGTATATCCATGTTTTCTTTTTATATATACGTAAAGAAATATTGAAATCACAGGTTTTCTTAATATCCTCGTAATCCTTATATCAACCTAAACAATTATTTTTAAGGTTATTCTTAATAGAACAAGAACATTCTTACTTTGTTCTTGACATTCTTATTTTATGAATTCTTTTCTTAAATAAGTATAAGGAGATAGAACGAAAAAGATAGATGTATAATTAAGAATATGGTAGGTGGTGAGACCCAAAAAGAAGAAGAATGACGTTTGTCATTGTGGGAAAAAAGCAAATATTATTTTTATCCCATAGAGAATTGTAATAAATTATAAAATATTATGTGAGATTTTAAATAAAAATAAAGTTGATAGTTGTTGAGGGAGATGCTTTTACTTTGTTCCTATTTCCTTGATATACCATCTAAACGTGCTTAGTCGTTCTGAATGCATTGGCAAGTCCAAACAAGCACAAGAAGTGTCTAAAAAAAAATGAAAAAATTTCTTTTATTGCAAAATGACTTTGTTTCTATGTTCCTATTTAATAGAACTATACTAAATAATATAAAATGTTAGTTTATGTTTTTAATTTTTTTTTAATTAAATGACACATTTTGATTGGTCTAATATACAAATGGAGAAATAGATGTACATAGCTTTACCACCTCAAACTCCCTTAAAATGTTACAGTTGAAGTGACAAATATTGAATGATGTGAAGTAAGAACTTATCATAATTTAAATGTGATCAGGCTTATACATAATTTAGCAACCGTATTGAATCTTACCCCACAAAATATTTCAAAGCTAGTTTATCTCCCACCTTCATATTAATTTGTCTGATAGCTGTTGGACGGTAAACTATGTTTTCATCCATCCTGAACTGCTTCCCCGTGCATGCATAATTAATCTAACTATTAATGATGAAATCACGAAGCTCTCAAATGTTTGTACACTCTACCATGGATATGTCACACTTTTAATAATACAAATAAAGAATCCCTTGTAACACAATTCATAAGTCACCACTCATATCACCATAGTTAGCATATTCAAAAAAGAGTTGCTTAGAAAACAATATGGGACCAATGGTGATCATATGATGAAAAATGTGAAGGATTCATACTATGATATGATTAATCTGTCATCTTCATATATAGAGCTCTTTCCCATGGCACTATAATTTATAATGTACAAAAATGCAATTAAACTCATTTCTACTTTTGTTTTTATTATTAAGTATTGATCTGTGTTTCTTCTCAACTGTTTCTGATACTTTTAGGTTGTTGAACTATTAGTTTAACTGTTCCTTTGAAAGTGGTTCAAATAAAATTGCTTTTGAAATTTTATATGATTGATGATAAAAGCAAATGAATTTGGCACAATGAAAGTCATCACACCTCTTTTCTTTTTGGTTACAAAAAGCCATCATAATTTACAAAAGCAGTAAAAGAAAAGTGATTTAAGTTCCCATTTTATACAAAGATGACATGAGAAAGAGAAAGGGATGTATCCTTTGGATTACTGCTGTAGAGCCAGAGCAACTACTTTCTTATGGATGGGTCAATTATAAGTTTCAAGTGAAGGAGACTCCTTAGTAAAATTTGGGGAAAATAGATGTACGCACTCTTACCCCGCAAGCAGAGAGACTGTTTCCAGGGTAGAATCAATTTAGAGTGCTAATACTATTACCCCTGTGCTACTTGTCTATCACTCCCATGATCAATTCTTTTCAATACTATGGTCCCTTGTGGTCACAAGAAAAACAAAAAAAAACAGAACAAAACAAAGGAAAACATAAAAGAACAAAACTATGGAAGGAGGGGAGAAAATGCGGTCATATTTCACGTTATGTGCACTCGTTTGTACTTATGTTTCATGTCCAATTCTCCAAAATGGACCACCTAAAGGCGCAACCAGAAGAAACTGGTAGTTTCCTTGATTTCACAGAATCATAGTGGATAAATAAAAATAGGATATTGTACTAAAAGATGAAAATGATTATGCACCAATTTTACTTCTTTTGCTATGAGAACTGAGACAAACATGTGCATCAGTACATTTAATGGAAGTGAGAAATCTTCTTCTTTAACTGATGTGTAAGCATTACTTTACACTTACACATATAAAACTCAACTTCAAATCATTGAATTCATCTCTAAACTATTGTTGCATAAAACATTTATACTCTCCTTCTGTCTCTTTTGAAATGTAGTTAATATTACAGTATCCTTATATAATAATCATTAGTATATAGTAGGAGATGGGTCACCCATTAAAACCAGCACTGGGTTAATGGAAAATAAACAACATATCAACATAACAAAACTCAGTAAAACCAAATCAGGATTTGAGTATAGTCCATTTTCAACGTCAACAATGTCACTTTTGATCGTGTGGGGATAAAGACTACACGAGTAAAGGTCAAATACTTACATTCTAAAACTGCTGTCACACACAGAAACTCAAGCAAAAGAAAACAATGCCTCTCATGTTTGTTGATTTTGGAAAAGATAGGAAAATTTCTTCATTTCATAAGATTTGTTATATCAGGTTGTCACCTTAAATTAGTGCTCCCAACTCTGTTCAAGTGGCTTGAAGTTGAATTGGCCTTGCTCCTGAAATCAGAATCTCTATCTGAGTTAGGCTCTGCGTGATCCCAATGTCCCTGAACAAAACAGCTTGTACTGGAACCATATCTCTCAAGCTCTAGCCTTTGCCTTGGGGCACTTTGTGACCTTACCTTAGCTCTAGAAGATTCAGTATTTGCCATGTAATTCGGGTGACTCGAGTAGCCACTTAAGAAACCCCACGAAAACTCACTCTTAGTTGGTGTAAAAGGACCTCTCCTTGCACCACTTCCAAGCCTAGATGAGGCAGAAAATGATTGTGGACTATTCTCAGAAATTCGTGATGGCACTTCTTTTATAGATGAGAGGCTTGGATTTAGAGCCTCTGAAGAACGTTTCGATGGAGAGTCATAAGCCATAATATTCTCATTATTGTAATCAGAAGCTATGTAATGATGTGCTAGCTGAAAAGAGCTGCTGCTACCATGGTCAGAGTTCATGTGTGGCTTCCAAGTATCCACTTCAAGAATCTTGTCACTCTTTTCATCATCTTGGTGCATATTTTTCAATGGAGGATCTCTGCTTTGGTTCCATTCACTTTCTTCCATCCAACTGTCTAACCAATTAGAACCGAACCGGGCTCTCTCCAAGTCCGTGTCCCTAAAATTTGCATTTGAACTACATCTCTGCAAGTTTAAAAAGGATAATGCCAATTCAAGGAGTAATTACATTTGTTCTAAACAATAGAGTTACACCATTTACAAGACACTTGAATAAGCATGATATTAAACTTCTATTACTTGCAGTAATATCTTCCAAGAACATCTATTTTCATTTCAATCATCTATACATATTAGTTATGTAACTAACATTGATACTTCAAAATGGTTTTATGATATCAATATGTATTGGATACTTCAATACTTTTTAGATGCTTTTCCTCTATACATCTTTCAATTATTTTATAAATTTTCTCTGTATCAACATATTTGTATGTGTCCTATCTGCTTTGTTCTTCCTAGTATATACGGCAATGCGATTTACAGAGAAGAATCAAATGTACCTTGAGGATAGATCCATCCAATTTCATACTATAGGCACGAAGTGAATGTTCATAATTTTCTTCATGGACCTGCAATTAAGTATAAATAAGGAATCAAACACACATTAATTGTTATTATGAGGCATCCATTCTTTGCATAGATCATCAATCTTTTAGGCATCATGACAATCCAAACTAAAGGACCTTAGTAAAGGATAAAGGAGCATGCTTAAGGACCATATTAATTTGAAACTTGCTGCTTGTGTAATAAGATAACTAAAAAAAGGCGGCACAGTACACGAGGCTCCCACTTAGTGAGGCATGTGGAGTATAGGTGTACACATTTTTATCTTATAAATAGAGAGACAGTTTGACCACTAAGCAACAACTTTATCGTTCTACTAAGCTCACCCTCTTAAAAAAGAGGACAAGTATTAAACAAAAAATAAGCATGCTTTACTTACAGGGTAATGAGAATGTGATGACTTGTAAGAAGGTATATTATTTGACAAGTGCACACGACTTGCACGTGCCCGGGTCTGCAGTCGCACCAATGTTTGCATGCGCCTAAGCATATCTGAAGTTTGCTTTCTTATAATGTGACCCCTCACCAATGCTTGCAACTTCACTAATGCTTTAAGTGCTCTCAGTGCCCTCCTTGCCTTCCAAATTCAACCCCAAAAGTGTCATTAAAAGTTAAAGTTTCATATTATACTCTACTATAAAACTATACTATAACAATCAAATTGATATATTACATTTCTTCAGCAGGAAAAAAGAACAAACAATTAACAATAAGAAAGGGATAGAAATAATAAAATTAAGACATAGTCTAAATATAATAAAATAGAAGATTTGGAACAGAGAAGTATGGAATATCAGAAAGGTATACAGTAATAAAGGGAAAATGACTTAGATATACAATGGGGGTTTGAGGCTGGTGGGTGTAATCATTACTAAAAACATCCTTTATTGGTGCTCTGTTATGTTAGTTGAAGCTTCCTATCTCCTTTGTTTATTGTAAAAAGCTACTTTAACTTGATCTTGAAATACATCAATTCTCTAGGAAAGCTCTTATTTCTCTTTTTGTTTTTTAATGATAAATATGTTATTTCATTATAATTAAAAGAATGAATATGTCATAACATATTGTATATTTTTTATTTTTGAAACACTTCTCTTTCTAATGCTAAAGATGATCCTTATACATCACTTACATATTCCATATGTGGCCTTCAAAGTATGAGTGTACAACTAAATGGGAAAGCATCAATTATAATTACATATGGTAAAACTATAAGGTAATAAATTTGGTATATAAATATGTGTAATGTGTGACTAGTCGCCACCTTGGCATGTCTTGCATTATCAACATTATGGCAAAAGTTGAAATATAAGTTAATAAATGTTGTAGTCTTGCAGATTCTTTCAGTTTGATTAGAAAGAAAAGAATATACTACAGCTTAAATGTTGGTTCAATGTCCCTAACCAAAGTTGTTTTCTTTGACATGAAGCTTAGAATATAAGTTTATCCTAAAGTGTGGTTTTTAGCTTTTGATTTGTCAAAGCCAAGAAAAAAGTTGAACACAAATCAGTACTAGCAAGTTAACTTGCCCGTGACTCTCCTATTGCATTCAGTAATAGGAATTAGGAAGCCTAATAAACATCACTTTGATTGCCCATGACCTATAAGACATAGCTGGTGATGGGTTGGCGTAGGACCACTTAACCTTTAGTGTCATGGTTATATTTGTTTAGGTACAAAACGACATTCTACTTAAGGGTAAGTATACAACTCACCAAATATGTGAGAGATTTCATATATTCACTTGCACACAAAGTATTTATTATAATAAGGGTCGTTCTTAAAATATGTTCTCCCTAAATATGGAAACTTCCAAAACCTAGGAAGTACATAAACTTTCAAATCTATAATATTATAATTTTACTTATAAAACATCTATTTAGTGATGTAAAGGTTAACCAGATCCCCAAATAAATTAAAATATTATTGATTCAATTTTTATGAGTAAAGACAAATAATACACATCCTAAAAAAAAGATTAGTTCGGGATTGATTATACCAAAAATAATATATGATCCGAAATATGACTATTGACTAGGGAGTGCAATTTAAATTTGTTTTCACTCCATTTTCTAGGTTCCAAAACTCATTTACACAACAGGGCACTAGGACGTACTCCAAGACAACACGATATAAGTGACTTAACAAATAAAAAATTGCAGCGAGCACGTGATAAGCATGCACGTGGTACTGAGTGGGGATAACATAAAAAGAGAAGTGAAGAAAAATATATATCCTAGATACTTACATAGGCCACTGTCAATAAACAATAGGGAAAATGAGAACATAATGTTAAAAAAAAGCATAACTATAGATTACTGATGACGAAATGATACATTGCTCCAATTGTCGGCGATACCCAAACTCCGTAGTGCATACTCCAAGGACAACTCACACTTCTCATAATCTTACTATAACAAAGTATAAAAATTTAAAATTAATTTGCGTACAATATAATACTATTAGGTGAAAAGTTAAAAGAATAAGAAAATCATCAACGTTGAAAAACAAAACAAAATTTGACTCCAGATATACGTGTTTTGCTTATCAATATCGTGATCATAATGTTTAAATAATCTAAAATATAAACATCTTAACAAACTTAATTTTTCTTTATAATATTAAATGTTTGCTTCTCAAAAAACATTATATTTTCATATCTTTTAAACATTATCCTTAAAATACTAATCAGCAAGACTATTAGGTAGAATTATGCGAGTATTATTTGAGTGTTAAGACTAACTACAACTATTTAAATAACTATTTTAAGTGCTATCGGTAAAAAAAAGACAGTAGAAATAGATAGATCTTAGTCTTATAATAAAGTAAAGATAAAAAGTGTAGATTTATATATAAGAAACTTAAAAGTTATAATTTTTAACAAAAAAAAAATGTATTTTTTTCCAGAATACTACTATTGTTAGAATAAAATAAAGGGTTTTCGTAAAATAAAATAAAAATCACAACAGAAGATAGTAAATGGAGTCATATTTCTCTCTATTGATGAAAATGAAAGTGATGTAAAAATACATACAAAAATCAAAATATATTTATACTTATATCTTTAAATTTACACTGAAATTGCATCATTTTTACAAATACACCAAAAAAGCAAAATTGTGAGTCTGACTGAGTAAATGAATGTGCGGAAAGCAAGGCGAGAGAGAGGAAGAGTTATTAAATTTGAAAGCAGATGAAGTGCTAGCAACATGGAACAAACCAAAAAGATAGAACTGAATACAGAAAACAAGGCAGAAGAAGCACACCAAAACCAAACACAAAACAAGAAAACGAGAAAAAAACATAATGCATTTGACTGTAACAACCATTTCAAGGACCACATATAGAATACCAAATGTTTCACATACCAAGTAACCACGGAATGCTGATTGTATTTTCACGGCGGCAGTTTCCTCCACCAACCGCCGTTGGACATGGGCCGCCGATGTTTGCCTCCTGCTGGTTCGAGGACCGCTTCCGTTAGTTAATCTAACAACCTCGGAAGCTGCATGCGCAGCTGCAAGAGCAGCCTCGGCTGCTGTGGCAGTGGCTACGGCGATGGCATGTCTGTTAGCGTCGAAGGAGGAAGTGGAAGGGTCAAAGGGGTTGCTGGAGTTGTCCTTGTTGTTGTTCTTGGTGGTGTTTTTCTTCTTCTTGTCTTTGTGTCTAGACACGTCAGCATCAGCACCCGGTGAGTGCTTCTTTCGGCGGAAGAGACGGCGGAGAAAGGCCATGATTGGTGACTTTCAACTCATTGGTTGAAAAATGGTGATAGTGTAGAGTTTGAAGGAAGGTTTTGGGGTGTAGGATAGAGAGAGGAAAAAAGAAGAGAGATAAGAGAATAGAATAAAAGGAGAATGAAATGGAAGCATGTGAATACTGAACTACACTTATATACTTATATTAGGGTGTTCGCGGTCCATTTGGATTGGTTTTTAGGCAAAAAAAAAATGATTCGATCCAAACATGTAATTAACATGCGGTCTGGATCGGTCTGTTTATATTAAGATGTCCGATCCAATCCGATCCAAATATAATATGCGGTTTCGGTTCGGTTTGGAAAGGTTTTTTTTATAAAATATTAAAATTCCATTTATAAAACAACAAGATATCAATAAGTCAATAATAATAAAAGTATAAAATAGTAACAACAACAAGATATCAATAATAACAAAACAATAAGATATCAATAATAATAATATGAGCATCAGTAACGTAATTTTAACAGTTATAATATTCCACTGATGATTAATAACAATAATACTTGAATCTTCTTTATTTGGTTATGAGATTTTTTTTAAGTTCTAAAAAAGTGTATCAAATATAATCAATATAATTTAAAACATAGCAACATATATATAAATGTGTGTTATAGAATATAACAAATAAAATCTAGGTACAATTTTGGAGTTGAGACTTAAGATTAAGTTTGGAAAAAGTATCACACACTTAAACTTTACGTACAATTTCGGTCCGGGCTGGATCGGTCTGGATCCAAGAGGTGAAACCAAAATCCGGACCGGACCAATCAGTCTTTAAAAAATAAGTCCAACACAGTCCAAATGCATTCGGTTTTTGCAGTTTCAGTCTATTTTGGATCGGTTTTTGGTTTTATTGTTGGATCGGTCTGGATTTGAACACCCCTAACTTATATGGAGTTAATTAGTTAACTTAGTTTAGACTTTAGAGTGTTTTGGATTTGTATGTGGGAATAAGATTAAATGCAATGTTGTATGCTAACAACCCATATCTAAATTTGGAAATTAATAAGAAAAAATAGGATGAATTAATAAGAGAAAATAGGATGAATGAAGATCCTATTGTTCGGAATTCCTTATGATTGGTGAAATACAAATTCTAAGATCTTGAATTTCATGATTCTCACACATGTATATGAAGCAAAAAATGCAGTGTCATACCTGAATCCATGTTTCTGGATGTACTCTTATGATGTGCGTTTTTTGAGATGAGTTTTGGTAAGATGACATTCCTCAACCAAATCTCTGATTCCTCATGAGACTTGTGTTTTCACTCTGATGGAGAGAAGAGAAAACTGAATTTGATTTGGTGTGTTGGGGACCATAACTTTCCTTATGTGTTAACTTATAGGGTTCTCATTATCCCCTATAGGTTAACCTCATGAGTATCCATTCATTAAGCTCATATCTGTTATCAACTTTTAGAAATCTATGAGGTGCTAGTAATTAGATCACTTATAATATAACCCCCGAAATAAATAGCCGATATCATTGTATAAAATATATGATGTTCACCTTAATTAGAAATTATAAATTTCTAACAATCTCCCACTTGGGCTTCATATCTTACTGATACAATTATATCATAGGTTCTTTAGGCGCGCATCTGTATGTTATTTACATTTAGACTTCTCATTAATACGATCTGCTTCATCTCATATATCAACTATGGAACCACCGCGACTTTCATCACATGCAAGGATGACTCGACCACGATGATCACCATATTAATATACTCAATGACATAGATCAAATATGGATGAGTGACATGGAAATTTCATGCAATGTGATCTCAATCATGTCTATTTTCAACTTGTCATTCTTTATTCTTTAGTGAGATCAATCCAAAGTCTTTAATTGCAACACAATAGTTACAATGCACAATTTCAAAATGAAACAATAAACCATCAACTTTATTATGCATAAAAATTGTATATAATATCCAAAGCAAAACATAAAACATACAGACTCCCACTGAACTAAGGTACCCTAAGGAACAACACCCATATGAGCAACATGTTCATGAAAAACTTTAGGTACCAAACCATTAGTCAGTGGATCAACTATCATAAAACTTGTCCGTATATGTTCTATGGAAATTTACATTTTGAACACTTTCTTTAACAACCAGAAACTTTATGTCAATGAATTTTGACTTTGTAGAACTCCTATTGTTGTTGGAGTAAAGAACTGCAGACTTGTTGTCACAATAAATCCTCAATGGTCTTTCAATACCATCGACCACATGCAAGCCATTGACAAAATTCTGTAACCATATGCCATGGTCGATGTTTCAAAACAAGCCATGAACTCCGCAGTCATGGTTGAAGGAGATATAAGCGTCCATTTCGCAGACTTCCAAGAGATAGCATCTCCAGCCAATACAAACACATATCCAGAGGTGGAGTGTCTACTGTCTAGACATCCAGCAAAATTGGAGTCAGAGTATCCAATGATCTCTAAATTCTTAGACCTTCGATAAGTGAGCATGTACTCCTTTGTTCTCTTCAAGTAACGCATAACATGTTTGACTGCCTTCCAATGATGCATTCTAGGATTACTCAAATATCTGCCCAGAACTCCCACAACAAATGCTTTGTCAGGACGTGTGCAAACTTGAGCATATATTATACTTCCTACTGTAGATGCATAAAGAATCTTTTGCATCTCGTATCTTTCAAGGTCGTTATTGGGGCACTTTTCGAGACTAAACTTGTCTCCCTTAGCTATAGGGGTATCCCATGGTTTACTATCTTTCATGCCAAATCTATCCAGGATTTATCTATATAGATTTCTTGTGATAACCTTAGGATACCTTGAGAGCGATCTCTCAGTATTTGAATACCTAATACAAAAGAATCTTCCCCAAGATCTTTCTTTTTGAAATTCTTTGTTAGAAATCTCTCAGTCTTATGCAATTGTCCCATATCACTGCTAGCAAGCAGTATACCATCGACATATAATACTAGGAATATAAATTTACTCCCACTGAACTTATGGTATACACAATCTTCAACTTTATTTGCCTCAAAACCATATGAGGTAATAACTTGATGAAATTTATGATTCCATTGACGAGAAGTTTGTTTAAGCCCATAAATGGATTTCTTTAATATGCATACCATAGACTTTGAGCCAACTGACACAAAGTTTTCTGGCTGCACCATGTAGATCATTTCCTTAATGTCACCATTTAGAAACACAGTCTTAACATCCATCTGATGAAGCTCTAAATCAAAATGAGCTACTAGTGCCAATATTATTCTAAAAGAATCCTTTGAAGATACTTCGAGAGAATGTTTATTTATAACCAATGCCTTCTTTCTGAGTGAAGCCTTTAACTACTAGACGAGCTTTATATCTGTCAATATTATCCTTTGAATCCCTCTTGGTTTTAAATATCCATTTGCAACCAATAGGTTTCACACCTTCAGGTAATTCGACAAGATCCCAAACGTCATTATCATGCATAGACTTCATCTCATCCTTCATGGCATCGATCCACTTTTGAGAGTTAGAACTTTTCATGGCTTGACAGAAGTTCAATGATCATCTTCTGTTAACCCAATGTCATCCTCATGTTCTTGAAGAAATACAAATAATCATCAGGAATTGCACTTCTCCTCTCTCTAGTGGATCTCCTTAATGACACTTCTGCTTCTTGAAGTTGTTGAATTTATTCTATAGGTACTTGAGGGAGAACCTCATTGTTGTCTTGTTTTGAAATATTGTTAGGGACATTTACAATATTCTGAACATTATCTTCTATTACCGAATTTATTCTTTGAATGGTAATAGACACAAGAACTTGTTCACTATCAGTGACAGGTTCTTCCTCAAAGACAACATTCCTTATGTTCTCTTCCTTCCCAAAATCAATTTCCTCAAGATATCTTGCATTTCTCGTCTCAAAAAAGAGTCTTGAAGTGGGATCATAAAATTTATAGCCCCGAGAACGTTCACCATAGCCAACAAATTAATAGCTAACAGTTCTTGAGTCTAGTTTTCTTTCATGCGGCCTATAAGGCCGCGCCTCAGCTGGACAACCCCAAATGTGAAAGTGTTTAAAGCTTGGCCTTTTATTATTCCAAAGCTCATATGGGGTTTTGTTAACTGCACCCTATTAAGGATGTAAACTGCGGTCTT
>NC_032015.1:8737135-8818423 GCF_001865875.1 Lupinus angustifolius | reverse complement strand
CACCACGGTTAGATTTGATAGCCTTAATTTTCTTTCCAAGTTGAAGTTCAACTTCAACCTTGAAAGACTTGAAAACGTCCAAGGATTGAGACTTATCATGTATAAGATATAGGTAGTCGTACCTAGAGTAATCGTCTATGGACGTAATAAAATAATATTGTTCATTCCAAGAAGCCATAGGGAAAGGACTACATATATCTGTATGTATTAGCTCTAAGACATCTTTAGCTCTTTCGACACTAACTTCCTTTTGTTTGTCTATTTTCCCTTTATGCACTCAACACAGACCTCAAAGTCTGATAAATCTAAAGGATCAAGAATTTCATCTGATACAAGTCTTTGAATTCTTTGTTTAGATATATGATCTAAATGCTTGTGCCATAAGGTGGCTGAATTCTCTTTATATTTTCGTTTTGTACCACGTGAATTTGTTTGCAGTATTTCATTAGTGGAATTGAAAACATCAAGCATATACATATTATCAATTAAAGAACTAGAACCAACAAGATTTGAATTTTGATAGAGACTAACTTTATTATTTTCAAAAGAATAAGAAAACCCAAATTTGTCCAAGCTGGAAATACTAATTAAATTCAGCCTAAAAGACGGTACAAAAAATGTCTCAAATAAATCCAAATTAAAACCAGTTCTTAAACATAATCTAAATGTTCCAATAGCCTCAAATGCAACCCTTTTGTCGTCGCCCACAAAGATGAATCTTTCATCATCACTTGGTTGTCGCCTCCACAAGAAATCCTGCATAGTGATATTGATGTGAGTAGTAGCACCAAAATCTACCCACCAAGTATCATTAGGTACAAAAGCCAAATTAATTTCAGAACAAACAAGCGTGAGAAATTTACCCTTCTTTATACGCCATGCGGCATATTTAGGACACCCTTTCTTCATGTGTCCTTGCTTCTTACAGAAGTAACAGGTAAATTCCTCATTACTCTTCAATTTCTTTTGCTGAGAAGACCCTTTCACATCATCCTTATTGCTCTTTCTTTTCTTATTTTGAGGGATCATAGCCAAATTAGCACTTTCAGTCTTATCTCTCTAAAACCTCTCTTCCTCTTGCACACAGTGAGATATAAGCTAATTAAGGGACCATTTGTCCTTCTGAGTGTTATAACTTACTTTGAATTGCCCAAAGTATGCAGGAAGAGAGATCAAAACCAAGTGCACGAGCAGGTCATCACCAAACTCTAACTTAAGTGGCTTGAGTTTTGATGCGAGATTAGACTAAGTGTATGTATATACTATCAAATAAAATTAAATATGAACATGATAAAAGATAAAAAAAAATGAGAGTCAAAATTTATGTATTCATATGTTAATGAATCTAAAAAAACACTAAGAGGGTCACTTTATAAAGTTAGCATTTTATCTCCCTACATAAAATATCACAAAATAACATAAGAACTACCTTTTCTTTTTAGTAAACTTTTCTTCATCATCTTCATTATAATTAAAAATGGCCTCTAGCTCCGATTCATCAAGTAAGATTGTTAGCAACATCAAAAATTTTACATTCATCCATTGATCCAAAATCATTTTATGCTATATATCATATTTTAATTTCCTATTGATCCTAAATTTTCACTTATTCAAAGTCTTTGTACAATTTTTCTAAAAAATTGAGGCAAGTTTTCAAGTCAATTTAGGACATTGGCTAGACGATGTGTTAGATGCAACAAGAACTCAAGAGACGACAAATAATAGTTATGGGATTGACTTGTTTATTTCTTGTGAAAGTACAACTAATAAATAGAGGAAAAATCAGATGTGCCATAACAAACTACAACCACATTCTAATTAGAATTAAGGAAACAAACTTGACTAAAAACAAATAACAAACAATGCTAAAGACCATGACATTTTGACTAAGCCTTATCATTCTCTCCCTTGAACTAGACTGCATTTGCAGCTAGTTAACTCCTGAAAAATCACAAACTCCAAGCTTCCATCTCAACTCTTGAAATGACTCCAATTCCAGGGGTTTGGTGAGGATGTCCACTAACTGATGCCTTGTACCACAAAACTGAAGCTGCACAACTTCATCATTCACAAGCTCCCTTAAGAAATGGTAGCTAGCACGCATCAATGTGCTTGCTCCTGCCATGCATCACCAAGTTTCTTGACAACTTAATTGTTGAGCTATTATTACAAAATATGACAATACTTTTACTACCCTTGTAGCCTATCTTCTTCAGCACCCTTTGCATCCATATTGCCTGACAACTACTTCTCGCAACTGCTACAAATTCGGCTTCCGTCGTGCTCAACGTTACATCAATTGCTTTCGAGAAGACCAAGCTACTGCATCTCCACTTAGCATAAAAACATAACCTGAAGTACTTCTTTTATCCTCCACCGATCCATCATAATCACTATCACTAAAGCCAATCAATTCCAAATTTCCTTCTCTTTTTGTAAAGAATGCCAAACTTTGTTGTACCTTGCAAGTAACATAGAATTCTCTTCGCCGCTGAATGATGAACTTCTGTAGGTCTTGACATATACCTGCTCAATAAGCTAATTGCATACATTATGTCCGACCTCGTAGCGGTCAAGTACATCAAGCTTCCAATCATCTGCTAGAAAAATGAACCATCCATCTCAACACGATTTTCATCTTTGGGGATTTTAAATCCTGGAACAATTAGATTTTCAACGAAATTGCTATTCTCCATTCCAAATATTCTCAATACTTTTGTCACATACTTTGTTTGACCAATAAATATTCTCCCATCATACATCAGTGTTTCATCATCTCCAATATAAATTAAATCATCAACATACAAGCTAATGATCAATTATTTACCTTGTTTGACTTTGGTGAACAAAGTTTGCTCACCATCCTCCTTCTCAAAGGCTTCATTTCTGAAGTATGGTTCAATTCGGCTAAAGCATGCTCGCGGTGCCTGCTTGAGTCCGTACAAACTTTATTAAGCTTATATACCTTATGCTCCTCACTAATTATTTCATAACCCCTTGGCTACTCCATGTACACATTCTCAGCTAACTTCCCATGAAGAAAGGCTGACTTCACGTCCATATAAAACACACACCAAACTCTTTGGGCAACAAGTGCCATTATTCGAACCGTATCCATACGAGCTACAAGAGCGTATACTTCTTCATAATCAATTCTGTATTCCTGAGCATACTCTTTGGTGACCAAGCGAGCCTTATATTTTTCTAATTCTCCCAGTTCATTCAACTTTGTTTTGTACACTCATTTGACTACTGTTTTTTTCGCTCATTTCGGCAGCTCCGTGAGATCCCACATCCCATTCTTCTCAATTGATGTCATTTATGCATCCATGGTTGCCCTCCATTTCTCTTCTTTTACTGCATCATTAAATGAAATAAGATTAGAATGAACTGCATGAGCAAACAAGACTAAGTGAATTTGTACCTATTCATCGGAAAGATCTTCACTAGAGACAGAGTCATTCATCCACCTTGGTGTTCTTCTATTTGATGGTTCTTCATTACCATCACTAGATTCCTCCATTTCTTCATTTTCTCATCTTCCCATTCTAAATCAAACATGTTATCTTCTTCAGAGCTCTTCTCCCAATTTCATTGCCCGTCTTCTTTAAAGAAGACATCCTGGCTGATAATAATATTCTTGGAGGTAGGATCTAGTCGGTATGCCTTTTATTCTTTACTTACACCAAGAAGGGCACAACAATAACTCTTATCTTCAAGCTTTTTTCATCGAGCATCCAATATATGAGCATATGTTATACAACCAAAGACTCTCAAGTGCTCGACTGAAGGCTTCACCCTACTCCAAGCTTCCTCCAGCGTCATTTCCTTCACTAATGATGTTGGACATCTATTAAGAACATAAAATGTCCAGTTTATCGCCTCAACGCATAACTTTCGTAGAACATTTTCTCAACTAATAAGCTCCTCACCATATTCATCACAATTATATTCTTCCGCTTGGTGACTCCGTTCTGCTGTGGTGTATATGCAGCAGTTAATTGCCTCTTGATTGCATTCATTTTACAATATTCCTTGAATTCATCTGATGTGAATTCATCTCCACACCTCGTTCATAGACATTTAATGGACAAGCCCATTTCTTTTTCAACAAGAACTTTAAATAGCTTAAAGGTAGTGAATACTTCTAACTTACAAGCAAGAAAATATACCCACGCCTTCCTACTATAGTCATCAATGAAGCAAATGAAATACCTCTTGCTTCCCTCTGAACACGGAGAAATCGAGCCGCAAATATCAGCGAGAACCAACTCCAATTTTGTCGATGCTCTCTATGTACTTCTACTTGAGATTACATCTCGATGTTGTTTCCCTTTCATGCAATTAGTGCACACAATTTGACCCTCAGATAAACTTGACAAGCCTTTAACCATGCTTTTTGTTTGCAAAGTCTTTAACCCTTTGTAGCTAAGATGACTGAATCTTTTGTGCTAGAGGTGAGCCACATCTTCAGTGGTTGCTTGGAAGCACTCTTCCTTGCTTTCCATTTTGATTGATTGAGTGCTTGATAACAACATGAACATTTGATTTGATGTCATGTTGGGTTGGAATACCAAACCTTTTGTGCAGTGATAAATCTGACACTTATTTGACTACATTAGTACAGCCAAACCTTTTTCTTGCAGCTTCCCAATAATGAGAAGATTATTCTTTAAACCAGGCACATAATAGACATCTCGTACAAGATGATTTACTCATTTTACAGTCAATCGAACACTTCCTTTTCCAACAACGTTCATGCTTGTATTATTCCCAAATCTAACCACCTTGTTGAACCCTTCTTCTAACTCACATAAGAGTGATGAATCACCACACATGTGATTGTTGCACCCAGAGTCAATGTACCAAGCTATTGACACTTGTAACACTCGACTGTTTTCTTACTCCTTGGTTGGGTACCCCCTGCCTTTGCCTTGTCCTTGACCTCCTCGAAAAACAGCTCTTCCTCGTCCTCTTCCACTATAACTTTCTTCATGAGTTACCTTCATATTATGTTCATCTTCTCCACTTACTTTGAAATTTTGCTCATTAATGAGCATAGAACTTTTCAAGGCATCCACATATAGTTGATCTATGTCCTTGGCTTCCTCGATGGAACAAACAATGTAGTTCCACTTATTAGTGAGAGTTCTCAAAATTTTATGAACAATCTTGACATTATCCACATCTCCCCATAATTCCTCATGTCGTTTGCAACTGTTATTACTCGACCAAAATAATCAGTGATCGATTCACCCAACTTCATTGCTAAGACCTCATAGTCCCGAAGTAGACGATTGAGTTGAGCTCTCTTCACTCGAGCATTTCCTCGACACTTCAACTTCATGGTATCCCAGAGTTGTTTAGATGTCTCCTTCTATATGATCATCTTCAGAATTGACTTGCCAAGCGACCGAAACAAGTAATTCTTAGCCTTTAAATCCTCCAGCTTCATCTCCTCTAGGTTCTTTATTTGCGCTGCCATCATCTCATCTCTATTTGTTGGCTCTATGTAGCCTGATTCGACAACAACTCAATAATCCTTGGATCAAAGGAGATTCTCCATGACCATGCTCCAATGATCATAGTCGTCGTCGAACTTCGGAATTGAGGTTGCTGCAAAGTTTGCTTCCGAACTCATCTCTCATGTCACTAGCTCTGATGCCAATTTTTTAGATGCAACAAGAACTCAAGCGAAGACAAATAACAGTTCTGGGAATGACCTGTTTATTCCTTGTCATAGTACAGCTAATAAATAGAGGAAAAAGCAGACGCACCATAACAAATTACAACCACATTCTAACTAGAATTAAGGAAACAAACTTGACTACAAACAAATAACAAACAATGCTAAAGACCATGACACTTTGACCAAGCCTTATCACGTTGGCTAAACATCTGAACAAAGAAACATTTTTAAATTAAATACCTAAGATGAGATATCTACGTGTGTTGAAAAGGTACCGGGGAATGTTGGCATGAGACGTGAGAATACCTTTATAGGAAGAGTGGGTCATGCTTCATAGAAATAGGGAATAATTTCCAGGTTTGTTTATGAATTGGTTTTTGGAAAGTAACGAATAAAAAATAAGGAAAAAACTTTGAAATTATGAAATATATTTACAAAAACAAACTCGTTAACAAACACCAAAATACCAATATAAAAAAGAGGTATTCATGTTTCATAAGAGTAAGTGAAAATATCCTATAGGTTGGTGGCTTAACTTATTAAAGGTATAATAGGGCTAAACCTATTAAAAAAAGTAGTGAAATCAAACCTTTCTAAAACTTATATAATTAAAAGATTAGACTTAAACTTGAACCAAAAAAAATCTTTTAAGCTTATTATGATGTAACACTTACTGTTACATTATATTAACTATATATAATATAATTATAATGTTATATATAAAGAGTTATTTGGTTAATTTACATGTAAAATATATGCACTTAGATTAATAAGACGTTGATGTAGTGGTGTAAGGCTTTTATAGATCTTTATATAGGCACAAAAGTGAAATGTTCGATTCATGAGAGTGACACTAGTTGAGAAAGATAATCATGCACCCTAAAAATAATTAATTCCTTACTCATTAGTGAAAGAATACACTTTGGTTATAAAAAAATATGCACTTATTTATGTGTGAAAATTTATTAATAATAAGTCATCTATAAATATGCTTGTTGGTTAAATAAATTAAAAAGTTTGAAATAGGTTAGAGCATGCCAAAAAAAATTCGATTTGTTAGATTAATAGGATAACCTTAAGCACCAAGCTCGAAACACATTAAACATATTTATCAATTTATGAATGGTGTATCTCAATAAAACTTATTATCACTTATAACCTAGTCTGTTTTCTACATTGCAAGAAGGACATGAGATATTGATTCATATGTCCTGTACTTTATTTTATCACTTTTTTTGTTGTTGTTAGGAAGAGTTAAAAATTATTCCTTACCTCATTCTCAACTCTAATAAATTCTCCTTAAACCTCGAAGGAGTACATCGAATGGGGATCACTTATCTCAATCTAGTATCTTCATTCCTGTATTGCTTTACTTATATTTAGACATGAGCAATTAATATATTATTTTAATAAAATAAAATTAAAATGAAGTATTATTTTTGACTTGTTGACAAACACTGATTAATCCACAGACATAAACTTTTAAAGGACAACATCATGGGTGGCAAAATTATCCATAATCCAAAATCCATCCAAATTAAATTCATCTATATTCATCCATCTATTAGAAGTAATGGATTTAAATAGATATAATTCAATGGATTATGTTAATAATGGATGGATTCAAATCTGTCAATTATATCCATTGGATATTCATGGGTAATTGGGTATGTCCATTTGGATGGATACCCAATCCATTCAAAAAACTAAAAACAATTTTTTTCTCAATTAATTCAATATTAATATAAAAAATCTCTCACACCTTTTTAAGAGCACAATCCCACAAATATTACAAAAGTTGAAAATTGCAATTGTAATTGTTGTGCAATGACTCATATCTCTAGATAACAGCAATACAAGTTATGGGCTTGGGCTGATGTAAAGGGGTTGGGGTAGAGGGCTATATATATTGATGTTATGTAAACCTAATGTAACAAGGAGAAGAATAGTAAAACACTAATCCTTATTCTCTAATAATATATAGTGGTAGCCGCTCAACGCTCCCGGGGACGTAGGCACAATTGGCCGAACCTCGTTACCAAATCTCTTGTGTTATTCTCTTGTCTCTATACTCTTTACTATTTGATTGTTCGCTTGTTCCCAACAATTGGTATCAGATGGCTCTTAACCCAGGTGCCAAATTCGAGGTGGGGAAGTTCGATGGAACTGGTAATTTCGGATTGTGGCAAAGGAGGGTTAAGGATGTGTTGGCTCAACAAGGTCTATCAAAGGCGCTGCGTGAGAATAAACCAGAGGGTATGGATCAACTGGATTGGGAAGAGTTGAAGGAGAAGGCTGCGGGAACCATACGGCTCTGTCTATCAGATGAGGTGATGTATCATGTTATGGATCTGACATCACCAACAGAGGTGTGGGAGACATTAGAGAAGCGGTTCATGTCCAAGTCTCTAACAAATAAGCTGTATTTGAAACAGAGACTCTATGGCCTGAAGATGCAGGAAGGTGCTGATTTGCAACAACATCTCAACAGTTTTAATCAAGTGATCAATGACTTGCAGAAACTTGATGTGAAGGTTGATGATGAGGACAAAGCAATAATATTACTGTGTTCTTTGCCAAATTCCTATGAACACTTGGTGACAACATTGACGTACGGGAAAGACTCAATCAAACTGGATGAGATCACATCTGCACTTCTGTCCCACACTCAAAGAAGACAGAATGTAGGTGAAGGGTCTCAGGGTGATGGTCTGTATGTGAAAGGGAGCCAAGTGCGTGGGAGGAGACAAGGCAGAGGAGGTCATGCCAAAGGGAAAAGACCAACTTCCAGGGGCAGAACACCAGTAGAGTGCTACAAGTGCAAACAGACTGGGCATTATAAAAAGGATTGTCCCAATGAATGGAGTCCTAGCAAGCCGGTTGGGAGAGATGGAGTATCTACATCTGCAAATGTTGCACAGAAAGATGATTCTGGTTACAATAGTGAAGTTGATCTACTATCTGTATCATCAAATCATAATACAGATGAGTGGATACTTGACACTGGTTGTTCCCATCACATGACGCCTAACAAGGAATGGTTCACCACATACAGGGCATGCAATTTTGGTTTCGTGTATCTCGGAAATAATAAAGCATGTGAAATTATTGGTATGGGAGAACTCAGAATTGTGATGGATGATGGTGTAGTGAAGACGTTATGTGAGGTTAGGCATATACCAGATTTGAAGAAGAATTTGGTTTCTTTGGGGACATTGCAGGCCAAAGGGTTTAGCTATAGAGCTGATGGGGACAGTGATATTCTTCGAGTATGCAAAGGTGCTCTGACTGTGATGAAGGGTAAAAGGACTGCAGGGAACACTTACAAGTTGTTAGGGAGAACAGTTGTGGGTGGAGTTACTGGAGTGGTTGAAGAGATCTTAGTAGATTCAGATCATGGTGCTACAAAATTATGGCACATGCGTTTGGGACACATGAGTGTGCGTGGTATGACAGAACTATGCAAAAGAGGACTGTTGAGGGGAGTTAGCAAATGCAAGCTAGATTTGTGCAAGTATTGTGTGCTTGGGAAACAGACACGAGTTAGTTTCAAGGCTGGCCAACACAGGACTCGAGGCATTCTAGATTATGTCCACACTGATGTATGGGGACCCACTCAGGAACCATCCCTAGGAGGTTCTAGGTATTTTGTTACTTTCGTTGATGACTTTTCTCGCAAGGTCTGGGTATATTTTCTGAAGCATAAGTCAGAAGTCTTTGCCAAGTTCAAGGTTTGGAAGGCAGAGGTAGAGAACCAGACCGGTAGAAAAATCAAATACATGAGGTCAAATAATGGTACAAAGTACAAAAACTCACAGTTTCAGAAATTTTGTGAGGAACATGGCATTCAGAGACACTTTTCAGTGAAGAAGACTCCTCAGCAGAATGGTGTTGCAGAGAGGATGAATAGAACTCTTACAGAGAGGGCCAGATGTATGAGACTGAATGCTGGACTTTCCAAAGGATTTTGGGCAGAGGCACTTAGTATGGCATGTTATGTCATCAATAGATCACCACGAGCTTCATTGGATGGTAAAGTTGCAGAAGAAGTATGGACAGGTAACCCAGTTAATTATAATATGTTACACATATTTGGTTGTCCTGCTTATATACATGTACCCAGTGATGAACGATCGAAACTTGATCCTAAGTCAAAGAGGTGTATCTTCATTGGATATACCAAAGGTGTGAAGGGGTTCAAGTTCTGGGATCCAGTTTCCAGAAAGGTGGTGTTGAGCAGAGATGCAGTGTTTGATGAAGATTTCATGATGAAACAGTCAGTTTTGACAGAGGTGCCCATGCCAAATGGAGAGAATTTGGGTTCAAATATGATTCCAGTGAGCAATGAAATGGTTCAGGTGAATAAAGGCAAGGAACCATGCACTAGTTCAAGTCAAGAACATGATCATTCTCAGGCAGAGAGTTCAGGTGTGCAGGAGTATCTACTTGCTAGAGACAGGGATAGACGTCCTATCAAACCTCCAGAGAGATATGGCTTTGAGGATATGGCTTCAGTTGCTCTCCATATCTGTTCAGGAGATCCATGTAACTTTCAAGAGGCTATAAACTGCCGGGAGAAAGAACAATGGATGGGTGCCATGATGGAGGAGATGAAGTCTTTACAGAAGAACCAAACTTGGGAGCTTGTTCCATTGCCCCCAGACAAGCGTGCAGTTGGGTGCAAGTGGGTGTACAAGAGGAAGCCAGCAGTATCAGAAAAAGAAGGGGAAAAATTCAAGGCTCGTCTTGTAGCAAAAGGGTATTCACAGCAGAAGGGGATCGACTACAATGAGATTTTCTCCCCAGTGGTGAGACACACTTCTATCAGGGCAGTGCTTGCCTTGGTAGCCAGCTGGGATATGCACTTAGAACAGATGGATGTGAAGACTGCCTTTCTCCATGGTGAATTAGAGGAGAAAATTTACATGACACAACCAGAGGGGTTCAGTGCAGCTGGACAGAGTCACTTGGTTTGCAAGTTGAAGAAGTCTCTATATGGGTTGAAGCAGTCTCCCAGACAGTGGTACAAGCGGTTTGACACTTATATGTTGAAGCTTGGTTATAAGCGTTGTGAGTATGATTGCTGTGTTTATGTGAGAAGCCTTGACGATGGTTCGTTTATTTTTCTGTTACTTTATGTTGATGATATGTTGATTGCTGCTAATCATTTGAGTGATATCAATGAGCTGAAAGTCATGCTAGGTAAGGAGTTTGACATGAAAGATTTAGGGGCTGCTAGGAAGATTCTTGGGATGGAGATTCACAGGGATAGGGGAGCTAGAAAACTATGGCTCTCCCAGCAAAGCTATGTTGAAAAGATCTTAGAGAGATTTGATATGAGCAATGCTAAAGTAGTGAGCACTCCATTGGCAAATCACTTCAAGCTTTCCCTAGATCAGTGTCCAAAGACAGATGAAGAGAAGAAATACATGTCAAAGGTTCCATATGCCAGTGCAGTGGGTTGCTTGATGTATGCTATGGTTTGTACTAGACCGGACTTGGCACAAGCAGTTAGTCAAGTATGCAAGTACATGTCGAAACCAGGGAAGCAACATTGGGAAGCAGTCAAATGGATTTTCAGATATTTGAAGGGGACTACAGGTCTCGGTATCATGTTTGGCAGCCAACAGAGTAAGCCTTCAGTTATTGGTTATGTTGATTCGGACTATGCAGGAGACTTGGATGATAGAAGGTCCACAACGGGGTTTGTCTTCACCCTTGCAGGTGGACCAATTATGTGGAGATCATCAGTTCAGTCTGTTGTTGCTATGTCCACAACTGAAGCAGAGTACATGGCAGCTGGTGAAGCTTCTAAGGAAGCCTTGTGGCTTATGGGACTAGTAAATGAGTTAGGCATTGAGCAAGGTGGAGTTTCGCTGCATTGTGACAGTCAGAGTGCTATCTTCTTAGCAAAGAATCAGGTGTATCATGCTAGAACCAAACATATTGATGTGAGATTTCATAAGATCAGAGAGTTGGTAGCTTGTGGGCAGATACTATTGCAGAAGGTTCACACTTCAGAAAATGCAGCTGATATGTTAACCAAACCGGTTACTGTGGACAAGTTCAGGCATTGCCTGAGCTTGTTGAACATTCACTGATGATGGACTATGGAGCGCCCCCAACCCAATGGCGGAAGATGGAGATTGATGATATTCGCCAAGGTGGAGATTGTTGTGCAATGACTCATATCTCTAGATAACAGCAATACAAGTTATGGGCTTGGGCTGATGTAAAGGGGTTGGGGTAGAGGGCTATATATATTGATGTTATGTAAACCTAATGTAACAAGGAGAAGAATAGTAAAACACTAATCCTTATTCTCTAATAATATATAGTGGTAGCCGCTCAACGCTCCCGGGGCGTAGGCACAATTTGCCGAACCTCGTTACCAAATCTCTTGTGTTATTCTCTTGTCTCTATACTCTTTACTATTTGATTGTTCGCTTGTTCCCAACAGTAATTTTAAAAAGTGATTTTAAAAAATGCTTATAAAAAAAGTATAAACGATTTTGGCCTTAGTGTTTTACCCTAACATCTTAGGGTAAGAAAACATTTTCTTAGAACCACGCACCTTAATGCAAAGTCTAAATATATCATTTTGTTTATTGACTAATGTGATAATATAATAACAAAATGAAATATTTCAGGAAGATAGATTGTTACATAAAACTTGTGGAAGTCCCAATTATGTTGTATAGAAATTGTTGTCAATAAGAGTGCTTATAAAAAAGCTTCACAAATCATTAAGATTCAAATTCAAATTCATTCAAACCTATCGGATTGCCACCCCTATACAAGGATCTCATTCCAAAAGTCTGCCATCACCCATATTGAATTTTCTAGTGCAGGCATTTATTCTTTTGTAACTTAAACAATGTTCAACCCCATAGAAATACAAATTTATGACATGTAAAGATTATACCTATAATAAAAACTTGTATGAGATAAAACTAATACGTCATATTTGAAGACATGTATATTTATATTTATTAGTGTTATTATTTAACAATAAGTATTAATTAAAATTAAAGTTTTAATATATTATGAATCATATATTGGTTGTTTCCATATAGATACACTTTCACACACGTCTTCCTCTTAATTTAACTTCAAGATCATTAATCTCTATCCATTTGTCATGGCGTGAGTAGGGCTTTTGAGCTGATTGAAGAATTGGACCCACAGTTCCACACACACATGTTATATACGCCCACAAATAAAGAATCATGCCCCACTTTTTATTAAAACATGGTTCAAAACATCCTTATTCACATTTATCCAATTTTAATGTTCTTATTCACCTCCACTCACGGATGAAGAAAACGACATATAATTCCATACCACTATAGCACATCCTTATAGTTCCAAATGGGTGTGATAAATTAAATTTCATAAAAACAAATACATGCCCATATAGAACTATGCTGGTGAAAATTCATATAATTCTATACGTATTTGTTGAATTGGATTTAAAAAAATAAACGTTTGTATGAAATTATATTTATGAGAAAAATTATTAAAAAAAATAATACATTCATATAGTTCTGTACAATATGTTGAATTTCAGAAGAAAAAATACAAATTCATATAAAACTATAGGGATGAAGAAATATATGAAATATGCGTCCATATATATGGAACTAACTATATTGATTTTCAAATGAAAAAAACACATCCGTGTAATGGTTGATGACATAGACAAGGATGGACAAAATTGATAAAAGAAAGAGTTTTCTTTGTGGACTTGCTGCTCCTCACATGGAGGGGGGCAGAGGAAGCGATGTTGATGTTGGAACTCTGCTACTAGAATGATGCTATTCAGTGTACTGATAAATGAAATTAGTGAGTTAGATCACATGCATGTCTTAAGGGTCTTTACAACGACCAATCATTTTGAATTTGAACCCTATGATCAGGAGGAAACAATATATTTATGTGTTGGGCCATTTGATTGAAAAAATCCACCTCATTAGAACACACATACTCAAGTGTCATTGAGATCAAGATTTCGGGTAAAACACTAAAACAATATAAGTTTTTGCTTAATTAATTTCATTTAATTTCCATATATGAATAACTAAAAAACCAACATAAAACTTAGAGAGAAGTTTCAAAGGCATATGTTCCTAGTCAAAGGAAAACTCTAACATATTTATTTCATAGATTTGGCCATTGGCTTCTTTTTGTAATCACCACACATTGCATGGTTTCTCCAAAAGGTCTTAGTGCCAAACCAAAATCAAGTAAAATCAAAGTTTAACTAGAGAAAAGGGCTTAACATTATTCACCTATGACATCATCCACTCCACATGCTTTAATTTGTACCTGAAATGTAAATTAAAATCAAAGAGTAAAGCATAATTAATAGGAAAATATAAGAATAACCGTATCTCAATAATAATAAGAATCTTCTTTATTAATGAAGAGAGAAATATATGTGTTTCCATTTATTTTGATTGACAAAAATGTACTTCACCGTAAATAAATAAATATATGTATCTATAAAAGTTATATTTCCCTTTTGTTGTAAATATTTATTGTTCCTAACTCTTAAAATAAAGTGGTAAATTGAGAATATGTCACAATCCAATTACTTGTATTTACTATAATTTTAGGGAACTGTTAAATATTGTTGATGCACATTTATGTCAATTTTGGAATGCGGTCGCCTCAATATTGTAGTTGTAGTGAGTGCCACAATAATGTTGCGGTGTGATTCTAAATCACAATGATTCAATGGCCATATCGGACCGCAATGTAATCGTATCAGGCCGCATCGAAATCAAAAAATGTATTTTTAATTACAAAATAATTCACACTACAACGACGCAATTACATCACAACGGCCGCAATGACCACAATCACATTAACCACAATGTTATTGCAATCGTGACCACGACCGTAATTTAAAACATTGGACCACGATATAATTGCAAAACTTTTTATATTGTGGTGACAATTAGAATCGATGAAGACTACAATTTAGAAAAATATGTAGAAAAACTTAGTGAGAAGCATACCACAATCAAGGGTTGGGAGTTGACACTGAGAAGGTAGTTGAGAAGCAACCCTAAGAGTGTTGCAAAGGCAGTCACGGTTCACAGTTTGGAGTGCATCACAGCAACCAGCACTTGGAGCTGCAGTGACACCAGGCACCACAAAGGGTGCACAAACATTGAGATTGGCTAGTTGGTTTGTGCAAGTGTCCTGTGCCTTAGCCATCTCAGTCCCTAGTGCCACAACCAAGAGAAGCAACACTGCAACTTGAGATCTTAGGGAAAAGAGCGACTTTAATGCTGCCATGACTTATTTGAAACAAATGGTTCTAGGTTTTTTGTATGGCTATGGATGCTTTTTTCTAGGAAATAATTGTTTCAATTTATATTGAAGTTTGGAAACAAAATAATGGTTCATTACTTCATTTGCATGAGTTACCTACCTACAGGATTCTGCAAACAAATCACAACATTGGTGTTGGATGGCAGACTCTGCGTGGCATGAGTGAGTTCTCAAGACTTCATTCCTTCTATAAAGTCATCACTGTGATAATCAATTATGTTATTTCAACACATAATACAGCACAACAACATTGATTTAAGTGGTACATGTTAATTTCCCTAAAGAGATCCGAGTTGAGTTCATTGAGAGAGCTAGCTCCACTATAATGTGTATGTTACCAACTCAATAATTACCTCCTATGAAGGATGAACACAATATAACACTCATATTGAAATCTCTTCATATTAATATACCATACACTCATTTCACCCACAGTTATGATAAATTTAACATAGTTATGATGAGATGAAATCACTTTATTTTTTCTAGGCGATCAAATTGAAATATAAAAATAAGATGAAGTAGAAAGGAGTATTCTACCCAAAATTTTATCATATTACTGTCTAAAACAAATTAAAGTGTCGCTAATTGAAGCATGGTTTGTTCCTGCCTAAAAAAGTTGATCTTTTTTACTACATTTTATCAATGATTCTAGTTGACCACAGTATTAAATCTTTTCGTGCTTCTCATTTTCATAGTATTTGAACCTGTTCTTTACTAGAACACAAAGGTACGGACAATGGTTGATCAGCTGTTGAGGAAGGAGAAGAGGGTAGTCGTCAAAGTAGCAGGATGAAGTAGGAGAGTTGGACCCGCCGGTGGAGGTACCTGAAAAGGTTCTCCGACGATCAAGTCAGTGTATGAACTAAGTGAATGGGAGTATGAGAATAATGAAGACAGACAGCAATATAATGAGTAATATTAAAGAGTGAAGAGATTCAGATCCTTCCTGTTGGTAGAGACCCCTATTTATAGAAGGGAGAGTTGACATTGGGTTCTTGGCTGGTGGTGCGACGCGTGGCCGACCAAAGGTGTTGTCGGGAGTTGCTTTTCCCGTGTCAGGCGGTCTGCTAGGACTGTACACTGTGCCATTCTTGTCTTCTAGCCTGTGGTTGGTTTGGTACCCGTTCTGCAACCTGTCTGCTGTGCTGGCAGGCGGGTAGGTGAAGTACGGAAGGCATGCTGTCTCTTAGGTCAACTCTGGTGGTCCCAACAAGCGGGGCCCACCTCGGCGACCAAGCATGGGACTCTTCGGTTCGCCGGGTAGGAACAGTTGCCCCCAGTCTGCCAGGATGCTGGGCGAGCATGCTGGGAGACTCTATACGAGCTTCGTTTGATTTGGGTGTGGGATCCGCCCTGGCGACCAAGTTTGTGACTACGTTGGGCGAGCTCGTTGGGAGGCGGTACCTTCTTCAGAGCGGACTGACCACATGAGTTTTGGCGACCTGAGGTTGAAGGGGCGTTGATTGAGTTGGCCAGGGCGTCGGGCGAGGCCTGTTGTGGATGCTTCTGGACTGGGTGATTGTCCTGTTGGGCGTATGAATCTATCTTGAGTAGCTTGGCGTCTCTCTGAGACTTTATGACGTATTTCCTTAGTTCCTCGCGCCACGTGGTAGGTATTAATGACCTTGGGTAGTGTATCAGTTGGAGTGGGACGTTTCATCATTATCTACTATGACCCTTAACGTTCGCCGAACTTTATTGTGTCTTGGGAGTGACCGTTGGTCACTTAACTGCCAACATGTGGCACGACCTTTGGATTTCACCGAATTTTCCTCGTTTTTCGGGTTTCCATTGGATTGCACTTGAGTGTTTTTCTACGGTTCTGATGAGGATATGGATGGCCGGCTAATTTGGCCCATGGTTCAGGTTCCTCTATAAATAGAGGTTCTTGTGACATTTCCACTTTTACACATTTTCAAAAACCTTTGAATTCATTCTGCCATTTCTTGCTTCCAGTGTGATCTTCTTTTGGATTCTTCTTAATTCCAACTTCTTCAAAAAACCCAGGTAACCTTCTGTTCTTCATGGTTTTCATTTGTGATTACGAGTCTGATTCCGACGTGGAGATCCTTCCTGGACCTCCACCGTGTTTCCAAAAATTGCCACCCTCGTCTTACGCATTGGTGGAGGTTCTTGAACCGTTGAGTGTTGTCCCTCCCCCTCCCAGAGGTGGAGGTGCAGGGTTTCACTAGAGGGGTGCCGATGAATATCTAGCCTCACTGCGTGCCAAGTATGGGCTTAATTTGAGCGGCAGTTCCGAGTCTGAGTCTGAGTCTGGGTCTGATGACTCTTGTGATGGCAGGTTCATGACGATGAGGACATATAAGTCAAAGGCTCCGCAATTGTCTGTTCCGGCGGAATTGGCCGGGGCGGATTCCCGCTACTAGTGGGTGGACAGAGAAGTGCTTGAGACGCCTAGCACGTTCCCCTATGGGAGTTCCTTCAGCCTACCTGTGGCCAAAGAGACGTTTCATGTTTTCGAGGCCAGTGCTCCCAAGTCAGTGGAGAGGGTCTGTTATGACTTCGCCGAGGAGAGGAAAGATAAGTACACCTTCTTCTTGTACGAGGCGTACGTCCAGCGCTTGGGGCTTCGTCTCTCACTAGAGGAGTGAGATATTCAAATTCTGGTGCACCTGCAGATTGCACCGAGCCAACTGACCCCAAATTCGTGGGGGTTTATTCGGGCGTTCGAGATCATGTGCCAGGCGGCGGGCTTTCCTTGTACTCTAAAGCTATTCTTCTGGATGTTCCGGGTCGGTCATCGCACCAATTCTGATGAAGAAAAGGAAGCGCGCCATGGGTGGACGAGTCTGATATCTCGGCCAAAACGGGGGTTGCTCACGCCGTTTTCTTCAAACGAGAAGAAATGGAAGGGCGGGTATTTCAAGGTCAACGTCAGGCGGGCGTGGAATGACTAGTGCCTCAGCAAGTCTGGTGAGCCGCGATTCCCTTTTTCTTGGAAGGGGGACATCCATCAACGCCCTTCCAAGGGCTTTTTGGTGGAGATCGGGGACTTATCTCCGGAAGAGGCGAAAGCTGCTGATCTCATAACTTACTGGATTGACGAGGGGGGAATTCTTCCTTGTTCGGCGATCCGAGATGGGGGCGGAGCTTTAGTGGACCTTGTTGGTGGGTGGACCGGGTTCAACTTCTTTTACTGCTTTGCTTGATTGCATTTGCTTATCCTGTTATTAATGTTTTTCTTCTTCTTTGTGCAGTCGAACTAAAAGCCAAGATGAGTGAGAAGCTGAGGAAGAGTCTTCTTTTGAAAAGGACCGCCGCCTTGGTTAAAAAAGATGCTGCTTCTTCCAAGCGTCAGAGAACGTCATCTCCCATTCCCTGTCCTACTGAGGGGTCTTCCCGCCAGACCGATACGCCGCCCTCTTCAGAGAGTGGGGGCCGCCTCAGAATTTGGTGGAACAAGAACTGGTCCAAAAGGCTCCTGAAACGCCTCCTATCGTGCCAACTGAAGCAGTTCTCCCTGCCGAACCTGCTGGAATCCCTCTGCCCGCATCAACTGGGGACGAAGCCAGTACTTCGGCGCCCCCTCCTTCTAGGCAGACAGCTGGAGAGGATGTTGGTCGTTCATCTGAGTCGACCAGGAAAAAGGGGGTTAGGGGGAGTCAGGATCGCATTTCCCCTATTAGTGTCCCTAGGGTTATTGAGCAGGCGCTCCTCAATGTTAATGCCAATGAGACTTTCGGCAAGTTACCTCTGTCCGTCCTGCTGCAAAACGTGAAAGGAAGTGTTGTTCTTATTGCTTCTATCCAGAAGTATCTGGAGGTGGACGGGGTTCTAGAGTCGCGGATGGCGGATGCGACGACGGCGAAACTCCGGGCTGCGCATGAGGCGGAGAAGCAGAAAATGGCTGATACCCATGCTGCTGAGAAGGCAGAGTTGATCAAACTGGGTGAGGTCGCTAAGGCCCAGGCGGCGGATCTATCCGCTCGCGTGGGGTTTTTGGAAAGCGACAAGGTAAAACTGACCGCCCAGGTGATGGAATCAGAAGGGGCTGTTCGTGCCAAAGATGAAGCGCTTCACCGACGAGAAAGGGAGTCTGTAGCCTGGAAAACCCGTGCTGAGGCCGCCGAGCGAGAAAGGGCTGCACTTCTGGGGCAGGTGCAGGCATTAAGTGAAGAGAAAGTGTCTTGGGAGGCTCGGGTGCGGACACTGGAGGAGGGCCGGGCGGCTGTTGAGACCGAGAAAGAGCAGCTGGAGCAGGCTGTGGGTGAGGCCGCGGCGGATGCTTGGGAGAGTGCTCAGTCCCAATTAGCTCTGGCGTTCCCATACAAAGACTGGCCGTGGCGGATGCTTGGGGGTGATGATGGTGAGTCGGTCTTGATGTCTTTTCCTGGCCAGAGTGGGGGGCCTTTGTAATTTTTGTGTTTAAGTTCCTTGTAATTTTTCTCCTTTCTAATCGCCATGTAACTCGTTTTCCTCTTAATGAAGAATCTTTGCTCTTATCTTCTTTATTAAATTCTTGTGTGTAATTCTGTATAACAATTGGGCGATGTGTTTCTGGACGATTTGAACGTGATAGATTTGGTTCTGAATTTGACCGCCTTTAGCCAGGCGAACGTTAGTGCAAAATGGTCTCTTGGTGACTATAGAAAACCCGTAAGTGTGCGAGGGCCGGCCCCTTGGGTGGAAGTGAAAACCATAGAGTTTGCACCAGGCAAGAGGGGCGAAGACCGGCCCCTTGGGTGTAGGTAAAAACCATAGAGTTTGCACCAGGCAAGAGGGGCGAAGACCGGCCCCTTGGGTGTAGATAAAAACCATAGGGTTTGTACCAAGCAAGGGGGGCGAAGACCGGCCCCTTGGGTGAAAGTAAATATCATAGAGACCGCACCAGGCAAGGGGGGCGAAGACCAGCCCCTTGGGTGAAAGCAAATATCATAGAGACCGCACCGGGCAAGGAGGGCGAAGACCGGCTCCTTGGGTGTAGGTAAAAACCATAGAGTTTGCACCAAGCAAGGGGGCGAAGACCGGCCCCTTGGGTGTAAGCAAAAACCATAGAGTTTGCACCAAGCAAGGGGGCGAAGACCGGCCCCTTGGGTGTAAGTAAAAATCATAGAGATTGCAGGAAATGATTCATCAAGACAGTTGCAGAGCATAATATCTCAATCATATATATAAGTGGAAAAGATTACAAAAGAAACGACCAACCGCGCATGGGGTTGTCGGTTAGGCATAAAATATCCGGAGGTTGGCGGCGTTCCAAGTTCTGGGGATGTTTTTTCCTGCCAAGTCTTGAAGCTTGTATGCTCCTTTGTCGATCCTGCTGATTACACGGTAAGGCCCTTCCCAATTGGGTCCCAACTTGCCTTTCACCTGTCCTACGTCTGCTCTCCTTAGTACCAGAGTTCCTTCGGGAAATTGGCGGGGAACGACTGAAGAGTTGAATTTCGCCGCAGTTTTCTTTTTAATGCTTTCTTCTCTGAGACGGGCCCTTTCCCGGATTTCTTCCACTTCATCGAGGTTGTTTCTGAGGAGGGACTGATTATCACCCTCGTTGAATTGAATTGTTCGCCAAGTAGGTTCTCCTATCTTGACCGGGATCATGGCCTCTGCGCCGTATGTTAAGTTAAATGGTGACTCGCTGGTCGTAGAGTGGGGAGTGGTTCGATATGCCCAAAGCACGTGATGGAGCTGATCTGGCCAATTTGCCTTTGACTCGTCTAGCCTTTTCTTTAGCCCTTTCAGGACGACCTTGTTTGCTGCTTCGGCCTGTCCGTTAGTCTGTGGATGCTCTACTGAAGTGAAGTGCTGTTTGATATGGAGGCCTGATAACCTTTCTTGGAATCTTCGATCGGCAAATTGGGTGTCGTTATTCGTTACTATGGCAGACGGGATGCCGAAACGAGTGATTATGCTTCGCCAGGTGAATTTCTGGATGTTTGCTGAGGGGATGGTAGCCAATGCTTCTGCTTCTATCCATTTAGTGAAGTAATCTATGGCGACAATCAAAAATTTTAGTTGCCCTCCTGCTTGAAGGAAAGGCCCCAGGATGTCCATACCCCACCTACAGAAAGGCCAAGGCGCTTGCGTTGTGGTTAGTTCTTCTGGTGGGGCTTTATGGAAATCGGCGAAAAGTTGGCAATGAGTGCATTTTCGAGTGAGATCGGTCGCGCCCTTTTCTATTGTGGGCCAGTAGTACCCAGTGCGTAACACTTTCTTAGCAATTGAGGCGGCGCCCAAATGATGCCCACAACTTCCTTCGTGAACTTTTCTGAGGACGTAATCCGCCCGATCTGGACCAAGGCATTTGAGCAAGGGGGCGGTGAATCCTCGTCGATACAGTGTTCTCCGGAGCAGGGTGTACCAAGAGGAACACCTGAGGAATCGTTGCTTTTCCTTCATGTCGGGAGGTACGGTGCCATGGAGGATGTATCGGATGAAAGGGCCCATCCAGTCGTCTGGGATCTCTACCTATTCCACTGTCATGACACTTGGGTGGTAGACTGTTCCTTGGATGACAGACTGATTGTTCCCGAGGCATTTGGTGCTGGCGAGTTTGGACAAGATATCTGCTCGGGCATTGCTTTCTCGGGGTACATGTTGAATGGTCGCTTCATCGAAGTCGGCCATGAGCTCTTTCACTTTGAGCAGGTATTTTCCGAGGAGGGCGTCCTTGGTTTGATATGCACCTGTAATTTGATATACAGCTAATTGAGAATCGCTGCAAATTAATACCTTATGGGCGCCCACTTCTTTTGCTAGCTGCAGTCCGGCGATGCACGCCTCATACTCTGCTTGGTTGTTGGACGTTCGAAATGTGAAAGTAAGGGAATGTTCAATGGTTACTCCTTGCCCATCTTCCAACAGAATTCTAGCCCCACTGCCTCTCGGGTTAGAAGATCCATCGACGAAGATCGTCCATACCTGCTCCGGATCGCCCTCTGGTGCGGCTAGTTCGGCCACGAAGTCAGATAGGACCTGGCTCTTGATGGCCGTGCGAGGTTCGAAACGGATGTCGAATTGGGAGAGCTCTATTGACCATGTGATCATCCGTCCGACCAACTCTGGTTTATGCAAAATTTGCCTGATTGGCTCATTAGTTCTGACGATTGTTGTATGAGATTGGAAGTACTGGCATAATCTTCGTGTGGCGACCAACAACGCATATGCCACTTTCTCCAACTTCTGATACCTTAATTTCGGGCCTTGCAGGGCCTTGCTTGTGAAATACACCGGGTTTTGGCCTTCTTCCGTTTCTCGTATCAGTACGGCCGCTACTGCTCCGTCAGACACGGCCAGATATACATACAGGATCTCGTCAGGTAATGGCTTGGAGAGAATAGGCGGGGCGGCCAAATATTGCTTGAATGTGTTGAACGCCACTTCGCAACCCTCGGACCATTCAAACTTCTTGCTTTTCTTCAATAACTAGAACAAAGGAAGTGAATGCTTTGCAGCGGACGGGAGAAACCGGAACAGCGCAGCTAGGAGCCCATTTAATTGTTGAACCTCCTTGATCGTGCGGGGGCTTCTCATGTCGATGATCGCCTGGCATTTGGATAGATTTGCTTCGACCCCTCGGCTGGTCAGAAGAAAACCGAGGAATTTGCCCGCCTCCACTCCAAAGGTGCATTTTTCGGGGTTTAACCGCATGTTGTATTTGCGAAGTTGCCGAAAAATGCTTTCCAAAATGGATACATGATCTTCGCTGGGAAGGCTTTTGGCGATCATATCATCCATGTAGACCTCCATGTGCTCTCCAGTCTGGCCGACGAACACCTTGCTCATCATTCTTTGATACGTTGCCCCAGCTTTTTTCAAACCAAAGGGCATGACAGTGTAGCAGTAGGCAGCTGATCAGTGATGAATGCAGTTTTTTCTTGGTCGGGAGGGTACATCGGGATCTGATTGTAACCGGAGTATGCGTCCATGAAGGACAGGTACTGATATCCTGAAGAGTTATCCACCAAATGGTCAATGTTTGGGAGAGGATAAGGGTCTTTAGGGCATACCTTATTGAGGTCTGTGTAGTCCACGCACATCCGCCACTTCCCTGATGGCTTCTTTACCAACACGACATTTGCCAACCACGTGGTGTAGGTGATTTCGCGGATGAAACCCGCCTCCAGCAGCTCCGCCACTTTTAAAGCGACTTCCTTGGCCCTGTCCGCCCCCATTTTTCGCCTTCTTTGCGCCACTGGTTTAGCACCTTGTTTTGTTGTCAGTCGATGGCAAGCGAATGAAGGATCTATCCCCGGCATATCTGCTGCTGACCAGGCGAAGAGGTCATGGTTTGCCTTCAAAGATGTCTCCAGCCGTAACCTTTGGCTTGGCGGAAGGGAACTGCCAAGGTACACTATCTACCCTGGGGATTGTCCCAACTGTAGAGTTGTTTTTCCCCTTCTGGTTGTGGTCGGAAGTCTCCTTCGTCCGCCCGGACGTCCAATTCTACCATGTGCACGCCCCGGGGTCTTTTGGAGGGGGGGCGTGCTGTTTGTTGAAGTGGGGGCGGAGGCTCATTTGGTAGCAACTGCGAGCCGAGTGTTGGTCTCCTTTTACCGTGCATACTTGGAGGCTGATCGAGAGGAACTTCATGCACAGGTGGGGCGTAGAGACGATTGCTCCAAGCCTGTTCAAAGTTGGCCGGCCGATTATGGCGTTGTATGCTGACTCGCACTAGACGACCAAAAACTTTGTTTGAAACTCATGGGGTGGTCGCCGACTGTGAGCCAAATTTCTACATAACCCCTGGGAGTGATTCCCTGACCGGAAAACCCGACCAGCTGTCCATCATAAGGTAGGAGGTCGCGGTCTCGGAGCTCCATTTTCTCAAATAGATCCTGAAAAATAACGTCAGCTGAACTACCCTGATCAATGAACAGGCGACTAACCTTTTTGTTGTTGAGCTTGGCGGTGATGACGAGGGGGTCATCGTGCCCTCGGACGACACCTTCATAATCACGGTCGTCGAAGGTAATGGGGGGAGTGGATCTGTAGTGCTGTCTCTGCTGGGAGCTTCTGACAGCGACGTGCATTACCTCCCGTACATATTTCTTTTGGGCGGTCCTAGAAGTATCCCCTGCCGCAAAACCTTCTGAGATAGTGTTGATATCAACTGGGCTCCTTGGCCTCCGGTTGTCTGTTCGGGGCCTACCCTCCTGAGGACGTGGGGTAGGGCGCCGTTGTTGAAATTGCAGGGGGACCGTCTTCTTGGAGGTTCTGGTCGACGATGTTATGGTGATCGCCGACGTTGCTCCAGGCCTGCGATGAACCGTTGTAGATGACAAGCCTGTATGAGATCTTCGATGGTATCCCGGAGCTGGGTGCTTGGTTAAGTGGCCGAACATACTGTGATAGTCACAATACTTGGACCGGTCTTGTGAGCTGGCTTGGTAGGGCGGGGGCGTGGGAGTTGGACGAGGTGAGTGGAAAGGACTTCTTGCAGAATTCGTGAACGACTGGCGTTCATGGGGGTATAGGTGGAGTATTTGGCCTTTTTGGTTAGTGAGGGTAGGTCGCGGGGTTGGTCGTGTGGTCTTGGTCGTTTGGTTTCCCGTGAGGGGTGATGTCTGTGGGGTTCGGTATGGGTGTGTATATGGTGGGTTTCTTCGAGGTTGGTGAATTGTTGGGCTTTGGAATGGAGGTCTTCCATGGTGAGGTCGGTGTATTTGGCCAATTCTGTGCGGAAAAGACCTTCCTGAAGTCCCATAACGAGGACATGCACTGCTACCTCGGGGCTTAGGGTGCGCACCTTCATGGCCTCGGTATTAAACCGATCTAGGTATGCCCGGATGGACTCATTGGACCCCTGGCGAATGCCAGACAGTGTGTATGATTACCTTGGCTGCTCCTTGCTGGCTGTGAACCTTGTGTTGAATGCCGAAGCGAGGGTTCCCCAAGTGTTGATGCTGTTTGGAGCTAGGCGGGTGAACCATTGGAGGGCCGCCTTTTTAAGAGTCAGGGGGAAAGCCCTGCACATGATGGGGTCGGTTGCCCCATGGAATAACATGGAAGCCTCGAAGGCGTCGAGGTGGTCTTGTGGGTCTGCCGTCCCATCATATTGGTCCATGTTTGTGGGGCGTTTGAAATGGGAGGGTAATCGGTAAGCCATGATGGCAGGTGTAAAAGGATGTCTAGCGCCACAAGAGTGATGCAGGGTTAGTTGGGATGGTGGGCGGGACTCGCTCGCTGACTCTTCACGGTTGCTTTCGTGAACAGGGCGTTCCGAGTGGTCTTCAGGGTTTATTATGGATTGGCGGAGTTCTTGTATAACGTCGGCCTGCTGCTGGATGAGCCGTTCCTAGCGTTCCAGCATTTGGAGAAGGTGTTGGGTGGTTGGCTGTTGTTCTGGAGGGGTATGGTGGCTTCGGCTGGCTTGATGGGATGGTTGTCTTGGTGGTGGAAGATTACTTGGGGCAGGGTCGACTTGGCTGGTAGACAGAGCTCGGTTTCTGGTGGTTACCATGGTGTGAGTTGGAAGCACAGACGGCGCCAATGTTCTTTACTAGAACACAAAGGTACGGACAATGGTTGATCAGCTGTTGAGGAAGGAGAAGAGGGTAGTCGTCAAAGTAGTAGGATGAAGTAGGAGAGTTGGACCCGCCGGTGGAGGTACCTGAAAAGGTTCTCCGACGATCAAGTCAGTGTATGAACTAAGTGAATGGGAGTATGAGAATAATGAAGACAGACAACAATATAATGAGTAATATTAAAGAGTGGAGAGATTCAGATCTTTCCTGTTGGTAGAGATCCCTGTTTATAGAAGGGAGAGTTGACATTGGGTTTTTGGCTGGTGGTGCGATGCGTGGCCGACCAAAGGTGTTGTCGGGAGTTGCTTTTCCCGTGTCAGGCGGTCTGCTAAGACTGTACACTGTGTCATTCTTGTCTTCTAGTCTGTGGTTGGTTTGGTACCCGTTCTGCAACCTGTCTGTTGTGCTGGCAGGCGGGTAGGTGAAGTACGGAAGGCATGCTGTCTCCTAGGTCAACTCTGGTGGTCCCAACAAGCGGGGCCCACCTCGGCGACCAAGCATGGGACTCTTCGGTTCGCCGGGTAGGAACAGAACCTTATCAGCTATGGCCTATGCGAATTCATCTAACGCTAGAATATTTGTTGATTCATATGATTTCTAGTATTAATTGCTAATTATTTACTTCTAGCACAGGTAGCGCGACAAAAAAACGTTTAGGTGGACCTACGTTGATTGTGAAAATTTTCAAAATACTAAATTTTGCCTTTACTTTCTTGTTTTATTTTTTAGAAATGTATTGTTAACCCCTCTAAATCTTCACTTTTGCACTTAACAAATGCGTTATATTTCACATCCTGCAAAAATTTGCTGTTGGCATAGCTAATATTTCTGAACATACGAATAAATATATATTCGATATGTCGACACGCATTTTTAAAAAGACATGATACAATACATTCAAGAACACATGTATAAAATATGATAAAATTATAAGTGTAAATCAAAATATTAAAAGTAGAAAATATAATGGAAATTGTAAATCATTATCCTCTACAATTCCAAATACCAAAACTTGAAAATATAATAGAATAATTCATAAATTTGATAAAATGTATCCTATTCTATCTTTTTTTTTTTAGTTGAAAATGTATCAATACAAATCTATGAGATACATATCTTCATCTTTATTTTTATTTTTTAATTTTTAAATACTTTAAAGATACACATCCTTCACGAATCTGAACATATTTGTATCAGATACATATCCTACACCAACACATAAGAGTGTTCAATGTATTCTTACTATTGACCTATGTTACTTTGAAATATAGTCCTCTGTCCACCGAAAAGGAGGTGCACGTATGTTCTAATTTCTTCTAACTAGTAACATATAATTGATGGGATTATGTCTCGTGTCATTTCATTTGTTAGTTACTATGAATTGAAAAAAATAATATTAAATTTAAAATTTTAATTATTAAGTATTTTTTTTTTATGATTTACATCTCATAGCACACAGATGATACAATATTGTGGGACAAAAATGTAGTAGTCTCTTTAGTGCTATGTAATTATAGAACAGTAAATTATTTTGTACTAACTAGAATCTATCTCTAGTATATCATTTGTAATTGAGTCGTCATTTAAAATCACAGGTATGAACACACATGTACATGAATATTTTTCAACTATTGCATTTGTTTTATAAAATGGGGTCATTTTTTTTTAAAATTAGCATTCTTCATTTATTGGAACTTTACGCTAGAGAAGTCACATTAATATCGAGTTATAAGTTACCTAAGATATCATATGTTTAACCAAAATATTAAAACAATGTTTTATGGGTCTCTTCTATCTATAAACTAATTCATCAATCTCTCATACTTAATGGGTGACTTCAAAATTGAATATATCTAGCAATTTCAAATAAAAAAACAACGCAGTAACTTTTTTATGATTAAAGTAACTTTGTCTGTAAAAAGTTCTTGCACGTGATTTGTGCACCTAGCATTACTTTTTGTTGGTTCACTTTTACTTTGTATAATTATAACAGGCTATTGACTAGTGCTAACTAAGTTACTGCCTATGTAAATTATTACGGATTAACACTTGATTCATGACCAAAACGTGGCAATGGTTAGCCTGAGTTTGGTGTATGCACAGTTAAACTGAATTTGCATTCACTAAAATTTGCTATGAAAAGCCCCAGAGAACTTTTAAAAGGAAAAAATTGCCAGAAACAAATACAAAAGAATAACAAAAACAGAAGAGAAAAACAAAGACTGAAATAGTAGTTGAAGATAAAAACTAAAAGAAAGGGGGCTCTAAAAGACTAAAATGGCTAACTATCCTGCTCAGAAGAGGCAGGGGCTGTCCAATATTTCTTCACAGCAAATAAAAGCTTCTCCCTTTCAAGAGGCCCATCTTCATGATCAACAATTTGACTATCCCAATCCATGCCATTGATTATACTTTTTACTTTTACCAATATATCAACATCATCTCGGATTATTACACTTCCTTCAGGTCTAAGAATTCTATCCATTTCTAGCAAAATGTTTTCTAATTCACATCTACAATAGGAAAGAAGATTAATCAGATTTTACAAGGCTTGGACCTTTTGAACTATACCTTGTAATTCAAGTAATCAGATACCCTTACAAGTAACGAAATATGTTTGAACCTACTTGGTTTGTTTTCATAGCTTAATATTTCTCAATTCTATTTCATTTTCGCTAAAACACTGTCTTGAAAATAATAATCTGTAAGGCAAAATAAAAGTATACCTGTGGCTGTAAAGACTGAAAAGTGAATCAGCATGAATTAAGTCATAAGTTCTAGGATAAGTGGACATTGCTTCACACCTGCAAGAGAATTGAAGACCACGAGCATTTCAGAAATGAAAAGGGAGAGAGGAGTTCATCAAAAATAGAATATTTATCTAACCAATCATGGTATGTTCCAATCAATCCCCGTTCATATATTGCTCCAAGTGTGTTAACCTTGGCCTGGACCGGAACCACATTCATGACCCAAACAGGAAGATCAACAAGTGCAGCTGCAAATCCACCCAAGTAAGCATTCATGTCTAAAAGATTGCGATATCTCCCAGCTTGTCCTAGTTGATTGTTAACATTCTTATAGTATGAAATCCTTTTCTTCCAGAGCTTATTATCGTTTTTGAAAGTTTCAGGAGTAACCCCTTTTATGGTCTCTTTATAAATCCTTGGCGGGGTGGCTTTAACTCTCTTAGGCCAATTCTCCAATGCCCCACCTGAAGATTCTTCTTTGTTAGACACTTCAGGCAGAGGACTCAAACATGTTTGCATATCTGTGTACCTGAAGAAAGTGACCAAAACAATTATAAAGCAGAAGCAAAATATATTGCAAAACTGAAACCAAACAAAATAAAATTAGGATAGTGAAGCACAAACCAGGCTTTGTCAGGGTTACTCTGTGCTTGGCAGAAAGGCCTTTTTTGTGAGATCTTACGATTGGCTTTGCAGTCTAAATGGTTTTTCGGTTTCTGCCAAATAGCAATATCACCCCTTTCCTCTAGCTTGTTCCAGCACAGGCTTTTAGCCACCGTCTCAATTTTAGTCTGCTCTTCATTCAAATCCTCCTTTGTTCTTTCCCACCCTTTCCAGTATTTCTTCCAATGGATTGGTGGACCAGATAGAATCCAATATCCACCAGGGCGTAGAATTCTATCAACTTCATTTAGCCAAAGTCCATCTATTTCAACAAGAGAACAGATTCGACCCAAGTTAGAGGGCATTTTGAAGAGCTTATAAAGAGTTAACTATTGCTTATCAGAACAACTTATGAAAATAAACTTACAACAATAGTTAGTAAAAATAACATGATCTTATCACAAGATCTTTTTTGCTTTTCTTCAAAATGGCTTATTAAATAAACACTTAATTAACTTGTTTACTAAGCGCGACTTAATGTTAGAATCATGAAGCTTCATTTCCCCCTTTAATTTTCTCTACAGGAACTACAGTAGTTGATATTTGGTGAGTGAGAATACCATTTTCACCCCATGGAATGAGGCAGCGAGAGCAATGTGCCATGTCAAAAGCTCTAGAGGGGAAAGGGAGCCGCTTAGAGGCTAGGACTCCAATAATGGCAGGAACACCTCTCTCAAGGGCAAATTGAACTTGTGCTTCATGGGTATCCCTTGGTGCAATTGACACTGTTAATATGTCACGGGATAGAAGATATGCTCCCCAACTAGCAACCTGCATGATCAAAGTTGTAGTCCACATTGAAATTGGCCTATTATATTATTGCATGAATTAAACTAAAGTTCACTCAAATTAGTGTAATTTTTGATGTCATAACAAATAATATTTAAGATAATAATGAAAAAATATCCTATTTCATTTTGATTTTTCACATATCAGGTTAAATAGAACCCAACAAACTTAGAAAGGATCTCACTAAGAAAGTTCATTTGGAACCTTTTGTCTATAGATGTTTTCTTTATAGTTTACATGATCATGTCATGTGAAAATCACATGAAAATATCTGTTCAGATTAAGTATAAAGGTTCTCTATGAATAAAATTCAGCAAAGAATCTATCTACATGATCGAAAATTGCTAAGATGAAGGGGGCAATAAGCTTGTTCATAAAAAATATATTTTGAACTCTTTTATGAACTAATACTCTTCTTTATCCTTTTTTGGAGCCGATACATATTTAGCAATATTAGTTTACGCATCAAATCTGTTTAAAATCTTTGTATGATGAGATGAGGTGTGTATATAAAAGATTGACATTTTGTTAAAATAAAATAATCATATGCTTACTTTTTTCATTAGATCTCTTTAACTATGAGATTTAAAATACAAGAAATCAGTGACTAATCAGACAAATTCCTCGTTAGGAGACAAAAAAGAATCTAGAAAATAAAATAATCAACCATGATGGATCAAGTACTATTTCATATTTGTAATTAATTAATTTAGTCAAAAAGTACAGCTTCAACTTCTTCAATGTTCACAATCTACCAAACCATATAACTTTGAAATCATGTGATTATGGGGACAACTGGTAATAGAAATAATGCCGTATGCCCAATGAACCAGTGAATCACATGCTTGGTCCTATTCGTTTGTAACTTCAGACACCACTCATTAGATCTACTTAGTACCTTTTTTGCTTTTATTACTATAAAAAAGGGACCAGTTTACTAAATGAAGATTTGATCACCCTTAAGAAAATTCATCCATGATTATAATAATATACATACATGCAATATTCCTAGGTACTATTCTAATGCAAAACAAATGCAATATTACTATGAGAAAAAAAATATACATTGACAGTGTAACGGTTTTTTACACAATACTTCATCATCTATCATTCATATTCGATCATTCTTAAATAAAAGTAATTCAAATTGACGATGAAAGATGCAATGACCATGTATATATCCTTACACTATCAATGCATATATATTACACTCTATTATTATAAACCTTCCAACATTTTTTGCTTTTCATGTTCCTTGCTCATGAATGGTCTAAATGATGCAAAAGAAACACAGAAAATAGTAATACAATGATTATCTATATTCCTATATGAGAACATCAACTGGCCAATGTATGAGCTCAACATAAAAACGAAAGAGTCACTTTTTATTGCTCTGTTTCATTTCCACTGATATTGGACCTTTAGACAAACTTATACCATAAAAAAAGTGGGAATCATTATTGCTCCTTTGTCTATTCTGAAAAGGATAGACAACTCAATTAATTTGCTTTGGACCCATCCTTTGAAAATAAATTATGAAACATTGATGTAAGAGAAACAAACGTATTAGATATGCCGTTAGAGAAATATGTATCCAAAGAGCCTACCCCAGTTAATGACAAACGCCCTCTCAATTCCAGTTTTGGAATCTACACCGATTCTTTATTTTTTATTTACTTTGTAAATAAGATAAATGCTTTCATTACTTAAATAGTGTTAGGTACTACGTAGATCTAAAACAATTCCATATATTTGATATATTTTTCAATTAAATTATGAGTTTAATATTTATGTATCGACATCATAAGAATTTTCATATTGTTAGTATATTATATATAATTCTTATATTGATTATAATTGACTCATAAATAAAAATAATATAAATAAATAGTGAATAATATATTGTTAATATAAAAAACTCTTACAAATCAATGTGTGAATATCAAATCAAATCATTCTATTACTTTAATAATTTTAGGTACTTAGTACATCAATTCAGTATTTTTTATATCTATTTTTCATATAATACAATTCTCTATGTAGAAGACCCTAGGCCTACAATCCGAACTAGTTTTAGGTCCTTCCTTTCATAACTTAATATTGTTTTCTAATAGAAACTAATTGAAAATAGTTTATCGAAAGTACGATATTGGTACATTATTTGCAAGATAAATCCCAGCTGAGTTATTATTAGCTGTAAATGTGGGCCAAAACGATGTAAACACTTAATATCTCTCCAGTAAATACTTATTTTTTTCTTTGTATTTTCAATGTCAAAAGTATTATTTTATTATGTAAAAAGATAAAAATATGTTACCATATTATTTTTTCCTTTGTTTTTAGAGAAAAAGATATATGTACATCTACCATTCATTTTAATCATCATTTACTCTTAAATAAAAATAATAAAAATAGATGATATAAATCTTATACTATCAATATATAGATATTACATTCTTATTTTTATAGAATTTGGGAGAGGATCTTACCGGTGAACACTAAATAGCCTTACTCTTCTAAATCCTAAAAACTGTAATAACAGAATAAAAATAATCTTAATGTAAGAAAAAGCAATTAACACATGAACTTGCAAATTAAATTAGAACTCAAAGAGTGCTGAATGCCTATCTAAATTAAACAAAGTGACATAGTAAAAGCATAAATGTACCAAAAATACATTAATAAAATAAGACAATTAAATGATAAAGATTACAAAAATAAAGATAATATATGTATAAATAATTATATATACCTAATATTATTCTTCCAACTATAAAAAAATACAAATATATGAAGAAGAAAAAAGATAAATTAGAATAAGTATATAGTTGAATAATAAAAGGACCATGTCATGGTTAAGGACAGTAAAAAGTGATTTTACTTTTAAATTTCCTTAATCAGTGCCTAACCTTCCCCTGTTAAAGAACATAACTTTCTTTAACCCAAGTAAACGTAAACTATTGACGACCAGAAAATGATACATATTATATGTCATTCATTTTTTATTAATATTAACTTTTAAAATAAAAATATTATGAATAAATAGTAGATAATTCAGTAATTATGTATAAATATTTATTACAAAAATATTATGTAAACATTTTAAAATTATAAAAACAGAATAATCTACTTGTAAGAAAAGAATCTGTGGTAAAGAGAAAGAAAAAAAAGACAAGACGAAAGGAACATATGACAAAACGCAGATATCAGCAAAAAAGGAAAAGAAAAAGAAAAAAAAAACGTACCCCACATCCAGTATCAACAGCGGTTCTAATAGACCCATCTTTCAAATTAATCATCTTTCCAATATCATCTATATACTTATCAGCTCCGAACGGAAACATCGTTCCACCACCTGGGAACTTGAACCGGTCACCGTTGAACCGGATCCAGTTCTGCACGGCCTTCTCCACCGTCAGCTCCCGGTGAGGTACGTTTGCGTACCACGCCACATCCCTACTCTCTGGCCACGGGAACGGGTTACGGTACCCGTGTGGCGCGGGAATACGACATTTCAGGATTTCCTTCTTTTCAGGGCAGTGTCGCTCTCTGTATATCATGTTTTTGCGTGAGTACCGTAGAGAACGGTCGTGGTCCTCGCACGGAGTGTATTCGCTGTATTTTATGGCGCAGGGAGGATAGCGCTTTAAGGCGGTGGTGGTTGTTGAGGTTGCGTTGTGGTGGGAGATGAAGTCTAAGTTAGTGTTTGTCGCGGTGGGGAATGTGGTGGTGGTTTGGGGGCATTTTGTGGTGGTTTGGGATTTGGTGGTGGTGGTAGCGGCGGTGGAAGGGGTGGTGTTTTGGTATGCTCCAAAGAGGTAGGAAATGATGCAGAGTAAGGCAAGGAGGGAGTATAGATTGGTTTTCTTGTTGATGTTGAAGAAGGAAGAGGGTTTGGATGGTTTGGCGGTGGGGTGATACGGTGGAGTAGAGTCACCGCCGGCCATCGTGGTGGTGGTGGTGTTATAGTTGATGGTGGAGAATGCAGATGGCGATGAGTGTGTGTCTATATATATAATTGTGGGTTGTATGTGTTCGATGAAATGCTCGTGAGACGAGTTTGGATTGGGGATTAATAAAGAAGACAAGTGGGAGTGTTGATGTGTTTGTTCAGTTTCCCAATGACAGAAAGAAATTGACATGTAACGTTAAAAATATCTTCAAATAGCATTAATATTTATTACCCCTAATTCATTTTGACAGCCTTAAGCACATCCAAAATTAACTTGGTCAATCATATATTACTCACTTAAAATTAAAACAATTAATTAGTTTCCACCCATTTAAAAATAAATAAGAAGAAATACACAAGAAATTCAATTACTTTTATTAGAATTAGCATGTTGACAGGCACTCTTGTGCCTGTTAATCCGCTTTTCTATTGTTTATAATGTATAATTTATATGCTATAAATATCAAATATAATAATTTATGTTAGATATTATAATTTGGAGTTGAACATGTTTGATTGAGGTAATTATTCAATTCTATTATTTAAAAATTGAACATTTAAATAATTGAATAACTTGCAATTATCTTTATAGGTCATTTTCCTTTATGAAATTATACATATACCTTAGATATCTATATTCAATCAATGCAATAATCTCTATTAAACAGTAGTGTAATTATATATTTATATTTGTACCTGAGTGGTTATACCGGATATGTGATTTATGGAATGTGTTTAATAGAAGTATTAATCTCTATTAAACAATGATCTTATTGAATTTGTTTTATAATTTAGTATAGAATTATATGTTTTATTACGGTCCTAATCAATTAAGTATTGTACAGATAAATTAAAATATATCAATTAAAAATAAACATAAAAACAAATTAAAAGTTTCAATCTCATTTCACTTAAAAAAGTTATTATATGAAACAAAATTAGTTGATCTAACTGATCATCACTCATTGATCAAACATTAATGAGATATTTAATCAATTTATTATTTACCTCATATCAATGGTAAGTATAAAAAGAAAGGGTTGGTAGCGTATAATAGTACATTCAATCAATGCAATAATCTCTATTAAACAGTAGTGGAATTATATATTTATATTTGTACCTGAGTGGTTATACCGGATATGTGGTTTATTGAATGTGTTTAATAGAAGTATTAATCTCTATTAAACAATGATCTTATTAAATATGTGGTTATACCGGATACATATTTTGACTTTATAACTTACTATATAGAATTATATATGCTTCATGTTAGTATTTATCTTTCAATTGATTATGTATATTTTTTTACATCCATCAAATATAGTAAAACATATGAATGAATAAGACCACCCCTTCTATCCAAAATTATGGGATGGTTTTATGTGGAAACAACCATCTATAAAAATATTATTGAGTAAATTGTAAGTGATTAGTATATTTTTATCACATTTTTTATAACATAATCTTTTGGTGAAAACTCATATTCCAAATAAGTTATGTACCCAAAAAATATTGCAAATATATTAAATTACCAATTATTTTTCTAAATCACATATGTTATTTAGTTACCACATACAAATATGACCATATTTACTTTGCATAGAAGAAGCAAAGATAAATAGTAAGCATGCAAGAGTTATATTAAAAACTAAAATAATAAATATCATTCGATAAGATGAAATTATAAAATTTACCAGTCTTAAATGTAAATAAATTAATTAGCAATTAAGTTAGTAAAGATTGCAAAGTTCTAATTAACATCAATGTGGATGAGTAAAGATTTCATTGGAACCAATTATAAAAAAGTTAGTTGACTCACCGAACTTGTGAGCTTTTGAAGTGACCCCCAACAACAAAAAACCAATTCAATATTTTCTTTGTTGTACCAACAATTACAACACCAAAGTGGAATGTCAATGCATCATCCGTGTTGGTTGAAACATCCTTCTCTTTTGATTCAAGGAGTATTATTCCAACAACTCCACTTCCTGGATGAACAACACATTTTAACAATTAACCAATGTAACAACATAACTTCATTAACATAAAGTACAAAATAAAAGAGAATGGCGAACATTTATTTATTGAATATATTGTATTACTATGAAATGTAGTTATTGTTAAGTCTCTTCTTTGAAAGAAAAAAGAAATACCTGAAAATTGGAAGAGGAAGATAATGGAGAATAAAAATGAGAAATGATAGTAGTGGGTAACATTATATTTTTGCAGCACCTTTGGTGCATTGCTTTGTCTTTTTTAGAAATACCATCCTAAAATAATGTAATAGAAAGAACAATAACTAAAGATGTGTTATTCTTGCAAATTATATAATTTAGTCAACAATTTCTTTGAATGTGGTAGTTTTTGAAAAAGTAACTACCATGCAGTTTTTTTTTAAATTAATTCAAATGGGAGGTTTTAAAATGTTCTATAAAAATGTGGTTAAAAAGTAATAAAGATGATAGTTTTTGAAAACTAAGTAATAATGTGAATGAATGGAACATTGTGTATATAGTTTTTTGGTAGAATATAGAAAATAGCGAGGGTAAAATAGGAAACTATAAATTACACAATGAATAGTTAGCTATTTTATGTTTTTGCTTTATAAGTAGTATAGAAGTATAGATATTTAGAAATATAATATCTATTTTATTATTTTATCCTTTAAAGTTTACTTATCTATCCTAATTTATTCTTTTTCAATGGCGAATTATTAAAAAATGATCATATAATACTGTATTGAATAGACAAATATTTTGAAATAAGATTTCCTTTACTCTTACTTCACTCCTATTCAAAAAAATTATGTTTGTATGGAGATCCAATTTTTGGTTGAGCATTGACTATATGAATTAAAAGAGTGAAATAAGGGAGATAATACATTCATTTGGAGTCATTATTACATTTTTATGGTTAAATTTAGAAAAATACTTTTATATCTATTTTTTGTATGCATGAATTATTTATACGCTACATTCATTTGATTATTTATTTATAAAGGAAAGTCTTATTTTTTATTTTTTTTCCTACCAAAATTTTATCGTGCTCCAACATATATCTAGGAATAATAGGGAATCAAAACAATATAGTTTTTGGTATAAAATACTTGTTGGTTTAATGTATCTTAATTATTTGTATGAACAGATGATGTTTAATGAATGGGTTGATGAAAATATTTATTATTAATGTAAATATTATTATTTTTAATTAATTTTAGTTATTATTTTTTATTATTAATTACTTGTAAAATCCAAATAATGTTATTTATTATTCCTTTTTTGATTTATTGATACTTAATTTTTTTAAAATAGAAATGATATATCGCTACTATTTAAATATGATGTGAGGAAAAGAAGTAATATCAGAAATTTCACTCCATCTTTGTTATAGTTTATTTTAAGAGATTTATCATTATGTACAATAAAGACATTGAAAAGGTGATTATTATTTTTTTATAAAAATGCATCACTTTATTAAATCTTTAATTTTTAATGGCTAAATAATAAATTATACAAAAACTAAATTCTCAAAATTACTATTATTAATATAATATTCTTATATTGTATTAATTCTAGTGTGTTGACATGCATTTCGTGTATGTCGACCCACATTCTTCTTTTATGTTATTAAGTATTTAATTTTTATATATTTTATTTTAAAAATTAGAATGTTTTTCTTTTGTATTAGATGTACTTTATGTTATAATTTTTTAATTTATTACAATGTCCAATTTAAGATGAGATGTGTAGTTATTATCTTAATGATAGTTATCTAAGACTGTATGATTTTTTGTAGAAATTAAAAAAAATATCAAGGAAAAAATAGAGAATTGAAAATTAGTTCATAGCGATAGTTACACAATATTTTGTCTTTAAATAGAGTATAGATATAATAAAATGATGGTTACTTAAGTTAAGACTATATGATTCTTTTTTATAAATTAAAAAAAATATTAAAGGCAAAATAGGGAATTGAAAATTAGTCCATAGTAGTAGTTACACAATATTTTGTCTTTAAATAAAGTATAGATAAAATAAAATGAGAAATAAAAAAAATGCACTCACTACATTAGGTGACGAGTGCACGATTCCAATGTGACACATAGTGGTGACGCGACTTAGATGATACATTATGAGGACAAGGTAGTTGACATAGGATGCGTGTCAATCGGAGAGGCTGTGAAATCTGGCTATGAGCATAAGGCCATGTGTGACATGTTGTTGGTTGCGCAACATAAAGCGCTACCGCGAGCACAATGTAAGGCACAAACATAAACATGTCATTAGTCGCACTATGCTAGAATTCGCATTTACCAATGGTCATTCAATAGTGTTTTTTAGCACAACACTATTCAACAGTGTCTCTTTTAAGCAAGTATTGTTAAATTTGATAGGCGGATATAGCTTCAACATCATTTGCTTCAACATCACTTGTTTCAACAACTAACGTTTTTGTATGTTTGTCTAAGATATTCAACAACACACTTAATCTTGTTGATTTGAATATATTCAACAATGTTTGCTTAAATGAATGTTATTAAAGTTGACATATCAATAACGCTTATTACAATGAGCGTTGCTAAAAGTTACACATTTGACATCGTTTGCTTTAATGAGCATTGTTAAAAGTCATACATTCAATCACAACTACTTTTAGTTATTCAATAATATGTATTTATGAAACTATTTAAGTTTGTCTTAAAAGATACAATTGGAGTAAATATTACACAAGATAATCCAAATTGTTAACATAAATTCATATGCCATATCAAAATGGTAGGAGGCATGAAAAAGATTTCTTGACGAATCCAAAAAGATGAAAGAAAAGAGTTTTATTCATTGAATATTGAATAGATTGATAACAAAATTACATTGAATCCTTTATATAAAGGATAGAAAAACTAATTATCCTAACTAAACTAATTAACCAACTAACCAAAGCTCAACTATTTTAACATTCCCCCGCAAGCTGGAATGTATTAAGCATTCCAAGCATGAAATAATTGTGTTAAACACAATGATATACTCTAATATCTCATTTTGCTGGTGAGCGAATCTTCGTCTCCCAGTCTTGAAATTTGAATATGAAGCAATCTGACGCTTAACCACCATAGGGCAGAAGCAACTTTATCCAAAGCTTAACCATCTATTTCGATAGAAGTTTAACCAACCAAACCAACCATAATGGATGCGAAAATGGATCTGAATTTCGATCCTAATATACTGCTTCAATGATGTAAAATACACATCAAAGTATTGCGTGTTTAATGAGAGATGTGTAAAGAAAATAGAGTAGCAAAGAAAAAAAACATAATATGGGGTAAATGATAAAGAATGTATATGCACCAAAGCCAAGACTTTTCTGACAAATCAAAACCATTAGTCGGGTTAAAGGACTCAATGAACATCGGGTGCACGAAGCAAATGCCAAGATTTTCACTTTTAGATCATATATGCATGGCCCGGGAACAGATATAGCCACTTTACGTAAACATGATTCCAGAGATGAAGACTTCTTTATTAAGCTGCAATGGATGCTATCCGAGATGCTAGAAGTAATAAAAGAGTTGCACTTTATTTCTTGATGAAGTTCTTGAATGAGTCTTGATAGTCNGCATTCTTCAATATATGATGAGAATTTAACCTCGAATAGATCAAGGAAGAAGAAAACATAAATGAAGAAAGAATGAAGGAGTTCTTTGTTTGAGGGTTCTGAATATGATGATGAATTTCCCTCGATCAAACTCCAACTTCTTCTCACTTTGATGATTGATGAATGATGATGACTTTATCTTGAATCTTGGAACGGTAAAAGCATAAGCGGAAGTGATCAAAACAATAATTATTGCTCTGATACCATGTTAAAATGGTAGGAGGCATGAAAAAGATTTCTTGATGAATCAAGAAAGATGAAAGAAAAGAGTTTTATTCATTGAATATTGAATAGATTGATAACAAAATTACATTGAATCCTTTATATAAAGGATAGAAAAACTAATTATCCTAACTAAACTAATTAACCAACTAACCAAAGCTCAACTATTTTAAGATAGAGTCAACAACACACTTAATCTTGTTGATTTGAATATATTCAACAATGTTTGCTTAAATGAATGTTATTAAAGTTGACATATCAATAACGCTTATTACAATGAGCGTTGCTAAAAGTTACACATTTGACATCGTTTGCTTTAATGAGCATTGTTAAAAGTCATACATTCAATCACAACTACTTTTAGTTATTCAATAATATGTATTTATGAAACTATTTAAGTTTGTCTTAAAAGATACAATTGGAGTAAATATTACACAAGATAATCCAAATTGTTAACATAAATTCATATGCTGGTTTTTCATATATAACACAATTTGGTCATACATATTAGTTATTACTTCAGAAAAATATTCTAAATCTTCAACCAATATTATTAAAATAAAATATTAAGGCGGGTAGTTTGACACAACAAAAACTCATATTTGGTAAGTAAATTATATTATTTATTATTTCATTCTCAAAAGTTGAACATAATATGACAACTAAATAATTTTAAAGAATTTTGATATTTAGCGATGCTCTTTTAAGCAAATACTATTTATTTGAATTTATTCAACAACGCTTGAGTGCTGTTATTACAATGACTGCTATTAAAAGTCACACATTTAACAGTGTTTGTTTTAGTAAGCGATATTAAAACTCATACATTCAACAATCTTTGTTTGAGTGAGTGTGAATCTATGTAGATTTAAAAACAAAACCTCACACACAATAATACACATATTAGTTCAATATTCTATTTCTCTTACTCTTTTTCTTCTCTCAATTTCTCTCTCCAAGTAAGTTATTAGCTTTCGGTTTCTCTCTTTGAGTAAAAGGTGAATCATTATCTTATTTTATCTCATTTATTTCTCTTTGATTCACTCTTGTTGTTTGCATTTACATCTACGTTAACTACTTATTTTATTATATAAGAAATGTCAAGGTTGAATCTAGGTGAACTTGTTGATGATTTACCAAATTTGCAATCTCTGTATTTTTTCTTGTATTTGGCTATTATTTTTTCATTCATATTTTCTATGTAGATTTTGATTCTTATTATATTGGATCTGAACTATGTATTTTGATCATCTTATTTCTTCAATTAAGGGAGAGAAAAAATTCATGGATTTTTCGTCTACGTCTTCGTCTCTTTCATTACTGCATATAATCTTCTCGGTTAATGGATTTGAATTAAGGAAGACATGTCATATAGTGGTTTATGAATTGGGTTTTTAAAATGATATTTATATTGTCAAATCTCTTGTAAATGTGGTGGAATTGGGCATGTTTGTTATGTGTTTGATATAACGTTTACGAGAGATTTTGCTTTAATTAAAAAGTAGATATTTAACAACACCCACTTCAGTGAGCGCAATTACATGTTTATTTCTATAGCACTATTGAATCTAACCTTATATTCTACTACACTCACACAAATGACGCCCAAAAAACACTGTTGAATGACAACTTTAAGTATCGTTATTTTGATATTTGACATAGTGTTATTAATGCAAGGAGGATGGTGTTGACATTTGTTGATACAAAAAGATTTGTTTTATTTTTTATTTTTTATTTTTCCTCTTGGTCTTTCTCCGACATTTTCTATAGTTAAATATGAGGATAGAGACCAACGAGTGTTGATTCAAGTGATACATGCTTGATTTCTCTTAAGCAAAGTCTCTGGTTCGAGTCTTGTGGATAAAAAATACCCGCTAAGAGAGTTAACCCTATAGATGTTCTCGGCTCGGAGATGATTGCCTCTAGTGCGAGTATACCTGTGGAAAAACCAAAAAAATTAATTTTTTTATATGATAAGATTGTTATCTAAATTTTATAAAAACTAAAAACGTAACAATTGATAATTTTTTGTTCGGAAATTCAAAACCAATTTCTCTCTTCTGTGTGATGCAAAATGAACATTTGCAGAAGTAGCAAGTGGATAAAGAAATTAGAGAAGAGTAGAAGAATAACAACAAAAGTTTTAACGTGAAAAAACCTCCTCAACGTGAGAAGGAAACAACCATGAGGCCTAGTCCAAAAAATATCTTTACTATAGAAAGCAAGATTACAATATTTGACTCTCTCTTACTAAGAAGATAACACTCAATCTCATTCAAAAGATGAAAATACAAACTCTCTCTAGTATCTCAATAGGAATACATGTCTCACACTAATATAAACTCTCTCACTTTCTCTGTATGTTGTTCGTTTTTCCTTACTTGTTGTATCTCTTCCTTACTAGTGAAGGGAAGGAAGATTTCATCATAATAATAATAAATGATTAATTATGGTCATATTTTTTAAGACACATTTAAAAGTGTTACTTTAACTTTCTAAGTTAGACTTCAAAATTCTCACGCGTAAAAAAAAAAGACAAAATTAAGTATTTACAATTTGCAAAATGCATTGAAAACAATTCTCAAATACAAATATATAACAATTATTTTTACAAAACTAATTTTCAAACAGATTTTTACAAGCGTTACTAGTTTATTTATGACTAGCGTGTTGACATGCATTGTCGTGTCTGTTAACTCGCTTTTTTATTGTTTGTAATGTATAGTTTGTATTTTATAAATTCAAATATAACTTTTTGCGCTAAATTTAAAGTTGAATTTATTCAATTGGTGTAATATTCAATTTTCTAAATACACTTTTAAAATAAGAAGATAATAAGGATAAAATAAGAAAATAATATTATATGGTTTTTTTGATAGAAATAAAAAGATATTGAGCACAAAATAGGAAAACACAAATTACACCATGGTGGGTGGTTATTTTGTATTTTCCCTTTATTAATAGTATAGATATGTCACACTTAATAACAATTCTCATAATTAATAACTAATATAAGGATGATTTTGTAGTTGTAGCCTTGTAATTTATAAGAATAATGAAGAAAATCGTTCTCCAGTAATCCAGTATCAATTTTAACCTTGGCCATGTACCAAATTTCTTTTTTAACCTTGACCAAACTTACAATATGCCATCTCTTTTTGTTGAAAAATAATAGAATAATTGTTCTCAGTCAATCATTACGCTGTTTTCGCGCAAACTCATCAAAATGGCATTCACCCGTTTCATTTTGAAGTTCAACTTCACTTAACTCTCCATCCTTGAGTTTTTTTTATAAGCAAAAATGTATTAAAGACAGGCACAAAAAATGTTAACCCAATTACAATTTATAGAGAAGAAGAACATAAATATAAGGATCAATATATTATTGTGTAAAAATATAAGAAATAAATCCCACATTTTTGGAAACCCACCACTAGGATCTTATCGGTCATAAGTTTGATATTACTCTTTGGGTTTTGGTACATTAGAATATTAGAATGAATTTGATTTAGGGTTTTGTTTGATTTAGGGTTCTACAAATGCTGATTGATTTAGAATTCTAGTCTGTCATTTATTTTTTGTGTAATCATCCATGTAAAATTTGCCTTGTGGATTATGTTAGCGCTATTACAGGTTAGAGGAGGCTTTCTCTGTATAATAGCGGTGCTAAGCAGAAAACTAAGAAGGTCTATGACTTCATAAAATTATTGAATACAAACAAAGGAAAACGGAGGAGTCTAGATATTTTCATGGTGTTCTTATGTAGTATGAGACAAGTTCCACACTTTACACTACACTTCAGTTGTTTTTTGCAGCAACTGAACGTATACCCTTTTGTTGCTATAATTGTTTTGTTTTACTCCATACCCCAAATGGTCATGGTTTTTATTGTTGGTTTGTCATGCGGTGCTAAAGATTAATTTGGGAGTTAGATATTGGAGGGGAAAGAATAAAAATGTAAGACTTTGGAGCCATGAAATACACTTGTGAGGTAACTCCAAAACCTTTCATTTTCCTTCATTTCTCTCCGAAATTCTACTTTCAAAAAACCCACTTCAGAGAGAAAATATTTGCTGAGTTGTGTACTACTTAAAGACCTCATAAAAGTACCACTAAATTAATCCTCTATGAACTAAGCTATTGTATTAATATCAACTCAAAAAGTGTCAAAATAATAATGATTTGAGTCTCATCTTAACAAACGGAAATATGCTTTTCTTTTTTACAACCGAAGTTTAGATCGTCTCTTAGGATTTGGAAATTCATATTTGTTAGCCAACACGACACACTAAGGGTATTAAATATAAATTCACAAGAAAATATATAGGATTATTTAAATTCAAATGATGACACTTTGACAATTGTGCATATAATGACATTTGTTATTGATATTCAAAACAAAAGTCATCTCTTGGTATTTCAGTTAGAATGCATGTGTGAAGTTCTAATGAATGTGCCGAAGTGTTACTATTAAAAAGACTCATCCTTTTCCTCAAACTATTTTGTTCCATCCTATATGCAAGGCACTCATGTTCAGCCAAATCTGGATAGGTCCCTGCCAAAAGCCAGACAAGTAAAATTTAGCTTATATAGTTATCGATTATACCTAGACAGCCAATCTAACTATAACTATATAAAGGATAACATTAACGGGATCAAGTGTAGTTAGTAATCTATAGGTTCATAGATCTCCGCTACACGACTATCATGTCATTAGAACATGATTGTCATGCTACCTGAATAATACAGACATCTGCATAGAGTTAAACACATTGTCCGCATCTTGTACTGCTTCTGCCATACAACAAGAATATGGCTAATATATGGCTACGACATGCTACAATACGACTCACCCTAAATAAAACGTTGTACTAGTCAAGGTACAGACATGCTAGAGCCACCCAACTTTTGGAGTTGAGGTAATATTGAATGTTTCTCATTTTGATATTGTGAGTAAAAATGTTTTAAAATCAATTTCATTTTCTAATATCTGTGTTTAACTTTCATTAAAGTTTAACCATATTTTCAATAATAAATCTTTAAATTTAATTTAACATTATTATTATTATGTATGAATCAATTTTAATAATAGTTAAATAGATAATTAAGAAGAAAAAATATTTTATAAGAATTACTTGTAAATAATAAGCAACACAAAGAAATGTTATAATCCAAATCTAGATGTTGAATTTTATGTCAAAAAGAATTTGGTAGAAATTACTGGTTGTAGAATATTTCAGTTGTTCAATCCTACCAGTAAAGTGTTGTTTTAACAATTAAGCAACCATAGCAATTAGCAAGGAAATGGCCACAACACAATGATACTATTCTTTCTATATTTCTTGATTTTGATCCAAGTTTTCAAATAGTTAAAGGATGTCAATTTCCCAGCATTCAATACTTCTTTGGAACTTATTTTTGTGTGTTTCTAAGGTTAACTTATTCACCAATAATAGAGGTAATTGTGCTTATATTTATATTTCAAATGTCCTCTCACGTCCATGTCAATATTCATTCTTCAAATAATTATTACACTTCAGTATTATACATCACAGACCAGATACCATTTCAATATCAAACTTAAAATCTGAGCTCTTATTTTTAAAGAATCTTCTCCGACGTTTGGTAGTTCTGCTGTAAGTGGTGCATCTATGACTTAATGATAGGGGTGCAAATTAATGGTCCAAAATATATTAGAATAGAACAAAAAGAGTGACATGTGTGCATAGGGTACTAAAATATTAACTATCACGGTAATGTATACAATTTTTAGGGTATGGCTATGAGTGGCTCCGACGGTGACTGTTGTATTTGCCAATTGCCACTCTGCATATGAATTTCTCTTAATAGGTTTTTTTATTCATTTTGGTCATATACTTTCTTCTATGTTAGATTCGTGTGCAGTTGTTCTTAAAGTTAGCTAACTGCTTAAGAAACAAGATGTATGATTATTTTTTAAGGTGAACTTCTAAGTTTTGCACTTTTTCTCGGCTTTTAAGCTTATTATATCCTAAGATGAACATGTATTCTATCTGCAGTTTGCAATAATGATGTTTCTCTCTCTCTTTGTTGTGGGCATATCCAAACCAAAATTTGCAGAATAAGTTTACTTAATATATAACAGCAAAAAATAAGACAAAAAAACTAGTGCAAGACCAGGAGAAATATTTTTTTATAATTAAATTCTGCTTAATTTTTCTAGTGTTAATGTGCCACAAAATGTTACAATTAAGAAATATAGAGGATAATGTCCTTTTTTATATGTTGGTTTGAGTGTGCTCTAGTATCACCTCCTTTTGCACACATTTAGAACATAGTTTCATCAAACAATTTTGGTTGTGTGCTTGACAGCTTATCATACAATACCAACACTGACGCAGATAATTTTTTACTACAAGAAATGTTAGAATGAATTTTATTCCCTAAACAAGTATTTTAGATCTACTATAACATTCTGCAGGAATATCAGATCTTAAATTTAGAAAGATAGTCACTCCTTTATCTCCCAAGGCCACATTTCTTGATGATCCTTTCCAAGTTGTCTCAGCCATTCAACTTGGTATGTATCCTATGAACTTTTTCTTCGATGGTTTTTGTATGAACTTTTTTGCTTACTTCTCACTGGGCCAATGCCACCTATAAAGCACCTAACCTATGAACATCAATACATATATTATTAAAAACTGCATAATGTGATACGTATGAGATATCTTATCTGAACTTTTGAAAACATAATAAACATATAATTTAATTATTATTTTGAAATTCCAAATAGAGAATAGAGAACATACTTTTTATATATCAATAAATTGATAATGAAAATCATATTTTTATAAGAAATAATTGTTTATGTCTCTTATTGCATGTCATGTTTTCTCTCTCTCTTAAATGGCCTGTATGGTAGTTTGAGTGTAAGGAGAGGTATCAAAAAAATATTTAGAGAATATCATAGAGTATTAGGGAAGTACCCAATAATTTATTTATTTTAAAATAATAATTTTGATACTCCAAAATAAGTGTATAAATGAAATATCATAGAATATCATAATTCACAGGATGCTACTAGATTTTTTTTTTCTAGTTTACCAGTGCTGTTGCTATCCTAGTTTACTTTTATGGAGGCATCTAGAAATTCATTTGTCCTTCAGTTTCAGATTGCCCATTACTATTTGTTTTCTTATAAATGTCCAAAACTTTAACTTTTAGGAATAACAATAATAATTAAAGTATTTATATTATCACTTCCAACTTCCACGTTAGTAGAACAAGCAAATTGAATAGTACAAGAATCAAATGTTTGGCCAAAGCTTCTCAATACATAAACTCCATTATTAATTTTCCATACCATAATAAAATATAAAGCTACATGAAAAAAGAGAGGCCATGTGTAAGATTCAATTGCAATTGTACTCTTCTAAGTGAGGCTTAATAAGTACACTCCCTCTTTTGTATTGCAAAAAAATCCCCTTCCTACCCTTCTGGACCCTCCTATCGACATGCTCTCTTAAGAACTATGCCCCTAGACCATGTGGTTGCTCATGTGAAACCTTTGACATAAATAGCAATGGCTTTGTATGGTTCCCCAAGTCATTCCAAAATGGACATTGATGTAATTTGTTTCCTAATATAGATCCGTATAGCTAACTCCGAAAAATTACCAACCATCCTTCAATTATATAAATTCAATCATATCATTGCTGTGTTGTTCTTTTCTGTAACACAGAGATTTTATAATGTTCTTTGAAGAGTTTAGATAAGTTTATCTAGTTGTAAATAATTTTTTGTAGTAGTATACTTATCTGGTCATTGTTTTGTTTCTAATTTTTGTTGGGATACTTTTTACTATAAAACCAAATCACTTATGAATTGAAAATTGCCCATCGCCTAATGATATTCTACTCTTAAAATTAGATTTATCTAATGTTAACATTAAAAATTAAAATAAAACCATGTGAAACAATTTAATGCAAATAAACTAACAATGCATTGGTCTAGCGATATAAAACCTCGTTAGATCCACATGATGATTAAATATTCATTAGTTTGATTCATGGGAGCAACACTTGTTAGGAGAGACAACCATGTACTCCGATAGTGATTAACCATGTACTCCGATAGTGATTAGTTCATTACCCAAATTAAAGGAGGAGGCGATACCCTTTCATAGTAGCAAAAAAAAATGTCAATGATGATCTCAAGTTTTCTATAGCTTTGCCCTTCTGTTCAATGAAGTTAATTAATAGGAAAAAAAAATGAGATGTCATGCTGATTATGATTTGAATTATGTAGATAGATCATGTCTCAAGGTGGATTGACTTATTGTTTCTTTATTTGTTTAAATTTTGCAGCATAATTAATTGGATGACAACTTGCTTCATATAGAAGTTGGGATGAAAATGTATGGTGATTTATCAATATATCAAGATTTTTTGTTTTAGATTATAGTTTCATTTTGGTAATAGTAATTAATGCATGACTATTAATCTTTTTTCATTTCTTTTAGAGAGATGAATCATTAATGACCATTACTTTTATATTTTTATAACCAAGACATCCTTCATGAATAATGACTTTCCTTTGAGATATGGTTGTTTTACATAAATTTTACTTTTAACATAGTATGATAAATAAAAATTTATTAATATCTTACATCACTAGATCAATATTTTGTTGGTTAACTTTTATATATGTTAAGTATTTTATTATATCTACTTGATTTTTTTTATTAATTTCTTAAGAATTGAATTGTTCTGTGGTTGACAAAAATGATACATGAATACGGATAAAGCCAAAAACCCTTATCTAAATAAAGTAACAAATGTTGCCTACCGTGGAAAATAACTTTGCAAAAATTGTTGGGTAATAAGAAAAAAATGTTATCTATAAGAGTAGAGATAATAAATAGCTTTTAATATTAAAAAGTTGTTGTTTAAACAAAGGTAATAAATGTTCTTTAATCTCCACAAATGCAACTGTTTTTATTGTTGCAGGTCCATAGTCACCAAGCACAGTTATAAAGCTGTACTAAACGATCAAATATTACATTTTTATTGTTACTTAGTGTGGCTACGATTTTGCACCGTGGATGTTATTAGTGCATGGGTTTTTGAATGATTGTTTCCGTATATAAAAAAACGACGGCTTATATGAAATAGTATGATTTATCTCTGTTAGGTTAAATATTGTACTGTATTAAGAATTTTAATTTTAATCTTGATGATTAAAATGTTAACTCTATGAGTTTTAAGAGTCTGGTGGATAAGAATTCCCTTGTTAGCGCTTAAGATATATGAAATGTTGAGAAGGTTACTGTCAAACTACAACTATCATGGGTCCTGCCATGAATGGGAGTCATCTAATAAAGGGTCCTAGAATTTTGTTTTTGTTTCATTTTTATCATGTGTGAGAGATACCTTTCTTTGTCAAGGTATAACATCCAGAATTGATTGAGTGCAAATAACTTCTTGCAATGATAGGTTAAGCACTTAAGTGCATACAATTCTTTTCATGATTTAAAATTGAGCTACTCAACTGCATAAACTAAGTAATAAAATGTGTAGAGTGCTGTAAATTTTTTAAACACTCGTGCATTTGCATGCAAAAAACCTCCAATGGAACTATTTGACTAAATGATGTATACATGTAAATTTATTTCAATGGGCAGTCTATAATTAAATAATGGTAAACCGAGTTAGAAGTTAATTTGTTGTTGATTGTGAATCAGTTAGCACTTCTTTTTTCTATATATTCTTAAGAAGATGGTACATCCATGTATGGGAGGATGAATGAATTAGGATGGTAAGGAAAGAAGAAAGGGTTTGCTTCTTTGAGGGTGAACCGAATGAAGAAGAAATGATGGCAAAAAGAAATCAATGAATATACCTCATATGATTTTTATTGAATTGCTTGAATCAATTTACACAAAGAAGAATCAGATACATATAGCATGCTGATTCTAACAGAAAGGAAGAAAGAAAACAAACTTTCCAAAAATAGTAAAATGGCCAAAACAGAAAACAGAATTAACTACTGAAAATTGCCCAAAGAGGAAAGTCTGAAAATAAGGAATTTAAAGACTTCAAGATGCAGTTTGTGGGTCAATTTTCCTCTTCTTCTCCTCTGATTCACAATTTAACATGCCCCTACAAGCTGGATTATGGATACTATGTGTTTTTTAAATGCAACATTTCTTTTCCGAGTATGAACACATTGAATTAACCATGCCCTTCAATAATGAGGAGAAATTTGTTGTGGATACTTTATGTACTAAAGTGTAATTCTCTCTCGAATTGAATGGCAATCAATTTCTATATGCTTGGTTCTTTCATGAAAAACAGGGTTAGCTGCTATATGAATGGCGGATTGGTTGTCACAATAGAGCATGATGGGGGTGACATGATGCACTTGTAAATCAGGCAGCAAATAACTGAGCCATCTTGCCTCACAACCAGCTAGAGCCAAAGCACGATACTCTGCTTCTGCAGAGGATCTAGGAACAGTTTTCTTCCTCTTACTTTTCCAGGAAATCAGGGCATCCCCAATGAGAAAACAAAAACCTGTAATTGATCTTCTAGTACCGATACAAGTACCCCAATCCGAGTCACTGAAACCAGTCAATTTCGTGGTATTTTGAGTTGGATAGAAGAGCCCTTTGCCAGGGTCATGTTTGAGATACCTAACAATTCTCAATCCAGCCTCATAATGTGTGTCAGTAGGGTTGGCCAGAAATTGGCTCAAGTGGCTCACTAAGTAGGAGATATCTGGTCTGGTGTGAGTTAGATAGATTAGCCTTCCAATCAATCTTCTGTATTTCCATGGATCATTTAGGATATGCCCACAATTCCCATACAGTTTTGTATTTGGATCCATTGGTGTTGAGCATGGCTTGGATCCAAGAAGTCTAGTGTCATTCAATAAATCCAGGGTGTATTTTCTTTGACATAGATTGATCCCCTTTGAAGATCTAGCCACTTCTATTCCAAGGAAGTACTTTAGTTCACCTAAATCCTTGATGCTGAAGTGCTTGTTCATAAAAGTTTTCAGCTGTGTGATTTCCTCCAAGTCATTTCCTGCAACCATTAAGTCATCAACATATATAAGGATTGCAGTAAAACTGTTATTAATGGATTTTGTAAACAAAGAGTAATCAGCCTTGGATTGAGTATACCCGAATTTGGTTAAGATGGAAGTGAGCTTTGCATTCCATTGTCTACTGGCTTGCTTCAAGTCATAAAGAGATTTCTGCAGTTTGCAAACCAGTTTTGAATTTTGCACATGTAGACCCAGAGGAGGCTTCATGTAAACTTCTTCCAGCAAGTCTCCATGCAAGAAAGCTGTGTTTACATCCATTTGGTGGATGTACCAATTTTTAACAGCAGATATAGCAAACATAGTTCTAATTGTTGTCATTTTAACAACAGGACTAAAGGTTTCAAAATAGTCTAAGCCAGCAGTTTGGTTGTAGCCCTTAGCAACTAATCTAGCTTTGTATTTGTTTATTGTTCCATCAGAATTATGCTTAATTTTGAAGATCCATTTGCACCCTATAGCCTTTTTGTCTTTAGGAAGATCAGTAAGGATTCAAGTTTGATTGTTATTGAGAGCTTCAAGCTCACAATCTATGGCAGATTTCCAATGCTCATGTTTTACAGCCTCTTCATATGATTAAGGCTCAATGTGAGCATTGATGTTTAGAATAAGATGTCTAAAGTTTTTGGAGAGACCATCATAAGACATGTAATTAGAAATAGGATGTTTGGTTCCATGTTTATTATTTTCAGAGGATCTTAGGGATAATAGGCAGTGGTAGTCTTGTAGATGAGATGGAGGTCCCTTAATTCTAGTGGATCTCCTAAGACTCTGGTCAAAACTGCCATTGGTAGGGTTACTATCGTTGACAGGGACATCAGTAAAGTCATCATCAGTGTTATTTCTAGTAGACCTTCTATTGCCATGGTCAGGATCACTATGAGCATGGTCAGTGTTATTGGTAGGGACATCAGTAAGGTCATCATCAATGTTGTGAGTGTTTTGGTCATTACTCACCTCAATTTCAGTCTGCATCAACTCAGCATTAATGTTATTGTTCATATCAGAGGCAGTATCAGGTTGTGTAGGATAATCAAGAAAGTGATCATGTGACATATAAAGGGAAGTAGGTGAAGAATTTTTACCTTTGTCCTTGCTGTTGGTATTGCTAGCAGAAAAAGGAAAGACATGTTCATAAAATATAACATTCTTAGATATAAATGTCTCCCTATTCTTAACATCAAAAACTATGTATCCTTTTGTGCCTATTTTGAAACCAAGGAAGATACATTTTCTAGATCTAGAGTCTAGTTTCTTTCTATGTCCTATAAGAGTGGCTGCAAAGCATAAGCATCCAAAGATTCTAATGCTCATTAAATTGGGATCATGTTTGAATAGAATTTGATATGGTGATTTATGGCCTAGAAAAGGGCTAGGCTGTCTGTTAATCAGAAACACAGCATGATTAACAGCAAAGCTCCAAAAACACTTAGGAAGGGAGGATTGAAAGAGGAGAGACCTAGCCACTCCTAATATGTGTTGGTGCTTTCTTTCCACTATCCCATTTTGTTGGGGAGTTTCAACATAGGTGGTCTCATGTTTGATCCACTTTTGGGCATAGAAGTCAGTCATCCTGAACTCAATGCCATTATCAGTCCTAATGCATTTGGTCTTGATGCTGAATTGGGTTTCTACAAAATTAATAAACCATTTTAACAGGCTAGAAGCCTCAGATTTGAGTCTCATAAGATATATCCAGGTATGTCTTGACTTATCATCAACTATGGTTATAAAATATCTATGACCACCTATGGAAGGAACAGATAAAGGACCCCATATATCAACATGAATTAAATCAAAAACATTCAAAGATTCAGATAGACTTTGCTGAAAAGGAAGTTTCTTTTGTTTAGCATACAAACATGTCTCACAAGGATCAACAAAAATCTTCATATGAATAAAGGGAAACTGTTTCTGCATAGTCACTAATTTGGCATGAGACAAGTGACCTAACCTTTTATGCCATACATCATTCTTGTAAGTGTTATACTGATTTACATATGGAACATTACTAATCAAACTATTGTTATTAACAGTGTATAATCCTCCCCTAATTTCAGCTGTACCAATCATCCTCAAGGTACTCTGTTCCTGAATTATACATTTCATTTTTGAGAAAACTAGCTCACAATTAAGAGATGTGGTTAGCTTGGAAACAGATATGATGTTAAAATTGAAACAAGGAATGAAAAGAACATTAGACAGGAAGAAATTGTTTGAAAACAGAACATTTCCTGCAATGGTTGCAACAACATTGCTCCCATTGGGAAGTTTTACATGAACATGAGGGATTTGTTTAAAAGATTGGAAATTTGACATTGAGTAGCAAACATGGTATGAAAGATTGGAAATTTGACATTGAGTAGCAGACATGGTCTGTTGCACCAGTGTCAAGTATCCAATCTTTTGATATTGATAAGTTATTTGTGGTGTGTGATGTACCTGCTGGGTTGGAACTGATCTGATTGGTAATGTGCAGAGGTTGAGAATTATTTTGTTGTTGCTTCATCAATGCTAGTATTGCTTGTTGTTGATCCATTGTGAATGGCATTGATCCTGAATTATCTGGATTTTGTTCAGCATCACCACTATTATTGGCACCATCCTCTTCATTGCTCATGATGTGATTTACATTGTTATTGTTTCTGAAGCTAGGGGGATATCCATGCTTCTTGTAGCACACATCTACTTTATGGCCTGGTTTGTTGCAATGTGTGCATATTTTTGTCCCTCTTCTAGAATAGGTTCTTCCTTTTCCTAATGTAGAACCTCTGAAACCTCTTCCTCTGGCTCTTCCTTTCCCATACATTTCATCTGTATTGCTAGTCAATACCCTGGGCTCATCATAAGGGTTATTCATTTGTCTTTCTTGTTGGACAAGAAGAGAAAATGCTTTGTTGATGCCAGGGAGAGGTTCCATAAGCATAATTTGGGACCTTACGGCAGAATATTGTTCATTCAACCCTTTCAAGAACCTTATGACATAGTCATTTTCTCTGTAACCCTTCACCACAGGGACCACTGTGCTCTTGCATTTAAATTCGCACATACAACATGGAATAGGTCTGAAATTATCCAGTTCTTGCCATAGGCGTTTTAATTGGGTGTAGTATGCATCAATTTAGAGGTTACCTTGTCTCAATCTGTAAAGGTCCTCTTGAACATCACATATGCGGAAGATGTCTCCTTGATAATATATTTCCTTCAAGTCACTCCATACCTCATATGTTGTCTCTAGCCAAAGCACACTTTCTGCTATGGAAGGTTCTAGAGACTGGTTGATCCATGATAAGACCAAGGTATTGCATCTGTCCCAAGTAGCAAATAAAGGGTCATCACTAAGAGGTTTTGGCAATTCTCCATCTATGAACTGGAGCTTGTTCTTGGTTTTCAGTGCCATAGCCATAGCCTTAGACCAAGAATGGTAGTTTCCTCCCTTTAGAGGAACTGATACAAGTGCTGAGCCAGGATTCTAGGCAAGGAATGATTGGAAGCAGTGGAAGCAGAAAGAGGCGCAGCAGAGCTTTAATGCTCTGATACCATCTTAAGAATATGGTACATCCATGTATGGGAGGATGAATGAATTAGGATGGCAAGGAAAGAAGAAAGGGTTTGCTTCTTTGAGGGTGAACCGAATGAAGAAGAAATGATGGCAAAAAGGAAATCAATGAATATACCTCATATGATTTTTATTGAATTGCTTGAATCAATTTACACAAAGAAGAATCAGATACATATAGCCTGCTGATTCTAACAGAAAGGAAGAAAGAAAACAAACTTTCCAAAAATAGTAAAACGGCCAAAACAGAATTAACTACTGAAAATTGCCCCAAGAGGAAAGTCTGAAAATAAGGAATTTAAAGACTTCAAGATGCAGTTTGTGGGTCAATTTTCCTCTTCTTCTCCTCTGATTCACAATTTAACATATATAAGCAAAATGATTGGTTACATTTCTGTGTTTTTTAAATGCAACATTTCTTTTCCGAGTATGAACACATTGAATTAACCATGCCCTTCAATAATGAGGAGAAATTTGTTGTGGATACTTTATGTACTAAAGTGTAAGAATTGATCCAAAGAAAATAAAGTTAATTAAAAATTCAGTATAATATAGGTTTTTTGTTTAATCTCAATTGGATTCGACAAGTTTGTAAACTCGGTTACTCCCATCTGCACAACAAATTATATGAGTTCCTCATTTTCCATGAGATTGATCACCTAACTTGTAACTTCAAATCTAAACTAGGAAAGTGGGCATTACACTCTCATGAGCAATTGAACGTGAGTTGGAACATGGATCTTTTCTCCTTAAATATTTTCATCCTCATGTCCCAAGCCAATCAAATTTCACTAAATAAGATAAAAAAATTATTTTTTGTTTTTATTATTTTTCTTTTTGAATATGTGTTAACTTTCGATTAGATAGAGAAATAATGAGACATAGAAAGTAGGACATGTGATCCCTATTCGTGTGGAACGTGGATCCTCTATCCCCAAATATGTGTCAACTTTCAATTGGATTGAGACATAATAAGACATAGAAAGTGGGACAGATAATCCTTATTTGTGTGAGTTGGTGCAATAAGGCAATCCTATCTAGTAAAATTAAAGTTTAATTATTGTTGTATTCTTCCACAAATATCTTTAAGGAGGTTCATGTTTCAATGTTGGTCCCCCTTAATTCCTCTATTATTTAGCATGGTGTTTTTTGGATGACTTGTAACATCCAAAAATTATGTTTACTAATTTAATTTTTATATTTACTAATATGATTAATTTATTAAATAATAAATAACCTTATATTTTATGATATCTTATTATTAATGGAATGGACTAGTGATATGTAAATTAAAAAGTCATTCAAAAATTACTTTCATAAAATTACATCACTTCATACAAAATATCAAACAAAATTATTCGTCATTTATTCTTCCTAAAATTACTACGCTAGAGTTACAGTTCAACAACGCGTATTTTAGATGTATAACCTGAATGCATAGAGAAACAAAAAATAACTTGAATGCATATAGAAACAAAAAATAACCTGAATGCATACAAAAACAGAACAAAACAACAAACTGAATGCATACAGAAACACCAAATCACAACTATATGCACACAATTGAATTTCAACTGAATTTATATATTGAACATTATTACACTGTAATATTACAGAAACATATATTACATACACTAAATCATATACATTAGATTGAACATTAATCGAATTCTCTAAGCTAGAATCTGTGCAAAAATCTACTATACCTATAATTTGCCAACAAAACTAAGTATAAACTTTGACCAATGTTCTCTAATCTGGTTCACTTGGTCATCTATATATGATTTGCCAGCAAACTTGATTTCATTAGTTGGTCATTGCTGAATGATCTCGTTCATGAATTTCAGCACGTGATAGTCACAATCTACCTCATTTATTTGGTAAGGGATCTACAATTAAAAAGAAGTAAATATATAAGTATAACCTTAGTTGAAATATGAATACATTACACATATAATTGTTTGAGATGATTTGTGTCAATACCTTTATATGAGTCAACTTGATTTTTGTGTTGTGGTAACTTGTTTCTAGAACAATTACAACTTTTGTAAATTATCACTGCACTAAACAATAGAAAATGTACTTAATTACTAAACAATTAGTAAAGTGAATGTGTAACTAAAAGTTTAAATGAGTAGTTCACTTACCTAGAAAACAATTTTTTCATATCGGGGACCTTGTTCGGATTACCATGTGCCAATGAGTCAAAGTAATATATTTTTTCATTGACCTGATTGATGGCAACTAAAAGCCAATGATGCCTAACAAAACATATGTACATGGTTAGGAAATGTTAAGCACATCAAACATACTAAAGACAGAAATATAAAAGACAACTAAAAAATGTTCATCCGGTATTAAAAGGTGCAATAAATAAATCCGCAGCTTCTTTATGGATGAGGAAAGTATCTGCAATTCGTTTTGTCTATTCCTCAATCTTATTTTTGTCACTCGACAATACAACGGTAACGTGTGGGGATATGAACATCACATTTTTCTTATTTACTGAAACAACATTTTCATACAAGTACCTAATATATATAACACAAATGTTAGTTAATTATAACACACCACCATGCAAAAGTGAGAAGTTAAGAAAACATAATTTACCTCATATATACACATATAGCAGTTGCACCTATACATTCATGTTTATGTACACTTGGACTTCATTGACGTTGATGCATTCATCAATACTATTTCCGAAGACTTGCATGAGAATTGATATAATTATTATATCACTCCCAACTTATGTACACGCTCAAATAACTGAGTACAATAGTTAGTAGTCTTCTTGGAGCTCACATCCCCCGTAAATGGTTTTGACCTCACATATCCGATAGATGTCTGTGAGCTCACATCTCCGGTAGATGGTATCGAGCTCACATCCCCCGAAGATGACTTAGTCTTTTCGTTGCTACTAGGGTTGGAGTGTACATTTTTCTGAAATATTATATATATATATATATATATATATATAATATGAGTGAGCATAAGGTGAAAAATTATACCTTAGAAGGAATTACTTGTACAAGGTCTACTGGCCAAGACACAAAAGTGCATATAGCCCCTCCAACTGTGAAGATATCCTCATCGAGAAGAATTAGCGGCAATGCATCATCATCACTTGCAACACCAATCGAGACCTTCACATGATGGTGTGGGATACGTGAATTATGGAGCATAGAATCGGCCGACTTGTGCACTTTCCCAACAGCCACCACTCGGCTAGATGGGGTATCCAGTAAAAGTTTGCAAGAACTGATTCTCTATATGTTAGTTAAAACATATAATTAGTTTACGACTATAAAGTAAATGGTAAATAAATTAAAATAAGTTAACTAAATTACTTCAGGTATGAGAATCAGAATGGGAATGATGTAAGGTGCAACTGTGCAACTTTCATTGGTGGTTGAATGAACAGTGCCAACAGCACTAGCTAGTCATTGCCACTCAACTTCCTTCACCTTCATTGATTGTTCAAATTCGTTGAACTGTTGCATGAAGTCATCCAATTGATTTTGAACCTAGCTCATTTGGGCTTTGGTTGCACGCTTTGGATGATGTATAGATGTTCGCTGGCTAACACCAAATCATGTATCCCAGATACGATCAAGGTAGATAGGCAGTCCTAGTTCCTTATCAAGTATTATGCGACTATCTGACTGTGCCTCATTTTCTTTTAGGACAACCTGACAAATCAAGGAAAAACATAATGTTAATTAATCACATTTTGATAAATAAAGTGTGGAAATTAATTATAATTAAAAAATGAGCACTTACGACACGTTTTACCGCTTCTTGAATTTGCTCATTGTTGATCACACCATCCTTGTTCTTACGGGCATCCACGATAGATCATCGAGTTCTACTTTGTGTGGAGTCAAAGGTGTGTCAGTTTTGTTGTCCAACTTCCAAAACATAATCAATAATAATGTAATTAGATATATGCATACAAAACATAACCAATAACGTACATACAAATTAACAATACTTGCAATTTTTTATTTGATTCCTCTATACCGAACTCGAGAAGCTCAATATGGATACAAAGACTTAGATGCCCTCTTGCAGTTTTCACTACTTACTTTATGCAAAATAATCAACATTAACATCAACAATCATATATATGTATATACAAAAGCATATATATGAATAACGTCAATACAAATAATATGATTTTACCAAGAAAGACTCGTCTTGTGTGCGTAGAGTGATAAAAGTCTTCCAATCCTCTTCTTGAACGACATTTGCATATTTCTTTGGAGGTTTTAGGTTGACATTGTCATCAATATCTCTGATACATTTTCCGGCATCAGTTCTAAATTGTCAGAGAGCATTGCCAGCCAATTTAAGGATATAATCCCTATGCTCCTTACTAACATCAAGAGTTGATTGAAATTAAAACACATATACATTATATTGCATGCAAACACATGCATATACGTACATTGCATGAAAACACAAAAAAAAACACAAACTGAAAATAAACTTAATGTTATTTCATTCCAAATACGCTCCTTCACGGTATTCAACCTAACATCAGTCCATTTGCTGAATGTTAGCGGCACATTCTGCCTAACCACAACCACAATGTAGCTTACCAATGAGTTGTCACCCTTCGAGTTTAATGGTTGGCTTTTTGAGTTCAATTAAATTTCTATCTTCACATCCTTACTTCTTGCCCGAATGACATTCTTCTTGGAAGTCATTCCACGTGAAGTTCGTTTTTGAGCAACGATTTTCTTGTCTTGTGGTGTCGGTGTAGCTTCATCACCACTGTGAGAACCATGATCACCACTTTGGGAAGCCATTGATGAAGTTTTTTGAGGGTTTATGAGAGTACGAGGGTTTCCTAAGAGTATGAAGTTTCTTTTCGATTAAGGTTGAGAGCATAGAGGGAACTGATTCAGTTTTTAGATATTTGAACTATAGTAACAATTCAACAACACTTTCTGTCAATAGCGCTATTAATAAGACATCTTTAACATCGTATATTAACGGTGGCGTTTTTTTATTGACATCTTCAACAATGCTTCTAAGGTTGTGTTGTTGTTGTGTATCTAGATGTTTACTACTCATTTTCATGAACACATCAACAACGCTTCCTGGATGGTACGCTGTTGAATAGAATCTAATCGACAGCGCTATCTCAACTTTATGATGTTGAATAGAATCTAATTGACAGCAGAATCTTAATTATGCATTGTTAAATTGAACACATTTTTCAAATTAACAGTGTATTCATACTTATGCGCTGTTAAATTAACATATTATATTACGCGTCAAAATACAACATGAAAATAAGTTAATTAACATGAAATTGTCATGAAGTCAATTACCATATTAATGTGTACATTAAGTTTTGTTTATTGTGTTTATTAAGTTTTGTTAATTTTCTTATTGTGTTTATTAATATGGAACTGCAAAAATATTAAACATTTCATTCAAATAAATAACAAAAAAAATAGAAATTAACATCCAAAATAATTGTTCATTCTTCATTCAAATAATGTGCCAAAATAAATTACAATGAACTAAATGATTTGGTAGATGACAATATAATGAACTAAATAATTTAGTATATTACAATGAAGCAAATTAATGAACTAAATGATTTGGTAGATTAGAATGAAGAAAATAAATGAACTGAATGATTTGGTAGATGAATGAACTCAATGATTTGCAGATTAATTCTTTATCTCACGCAAATATTGTATAACATCCACTTTCCTTTTGAAATATGGGTCATTTTGCCAAACCAAAAGATGTTAAAGACCTCATTGACAAGATTTTGATAATAAACTAAATGATTTGTATATTACAATGAAGGAAATTAATGAATTGAATGATTTGGTAGATGAATGAACTAAATAATCTCTAGATTAAATCTCCGTCTCACACAAATCTTATATAACAGTCACTTTCTTTTTGAAATTTGAATCATTTTGCCAAATTAAAAGATGTTAAAGACATCTTTGGCATGATTCTGCTATAGGGTTCCCAATAGTACAACTTTAGCATTTTTAACACTTCGAGATTTTAAGATCTATTGTCTACCTTTTTTCTATTCCTTTTAATAAAACTTCTTTTTTTTCTTTTTGTCTTGTATTACTCTCTTTTTGGTTACTTTCTGTTTTCTCCTCCTATCTTCATATCCTCATGTGTCATGACAAATTATAAAAGGAGACAAAAGAAAATATACAAAGTAGAACATGAACATACTTCTATAGAATCATATACTCTTACTGATGAAATAAAACATGGAGTAAACCATAATATTTATAGATGAACAACCATTAATATTTCAAGAAACGAAGAGACGCATAATCACTCAACCATTAATATTTCAAGAAACGAAGAGACGTATAACCATTCAACCATTAATATTTCAAAAACGAAGAGACGCATAATCACTTAACCATTAATATCTTTGACACTTAAAAAGTCGTATATAATCAACAACGCATAATTAAGAAAGTGTTGTTACTATGTCATCTTCAATAGCGCTTATTCAATGTTGCATTGTAGAATTGATGAACATTAACAACGTTTCCTATCACATGCACTGTTAAACATAACTCTTTCAAGACAACGCTAACGTTACTAAAGTTCAACAATGTTGTTTTAAGAATGCATTGTTGAAGTTACCTACATTGACAGTGTTTTCTTTTGTATACATTGTTGATGTTTTTGCGCCTCGTTTTCAACAAAATCGTTTAAAATTGTGTTGTTGAATGAGCATTGTTAATTATGATATCTAGCATAGGATCTTTTCCCAATTATGGATTATATCGCTTCCTTTCCTCTTAAACAAATATCTGCACATTTCACTCTTCTTTCCTTCTTCAGAACTATCTTTAGACCATCTCTCTTCCTTTATCTTCTTCAATGTTACACATGCTACTCAAAGACATCATTCGTTCTCTCCAACATACTGAATATGTATTGTTGAAGGTAACTCATCTTTACGCCTTTTCGTTTCCCAAATCACACATATCATAGATTCAATTTTAAAAAAAAAAATATTTTCACTCTTTCCATGTTCACTAATCCTACTTGAGATCATAAATTCAATTTTTACATGCATTTTATTTACCATCACCATTGTTCTACAATCGAACCATCAATTAAGTTATAATGTTATTATTTTGTGCTATCTTTATTTTTGTTTCCCCTTACCACTTTATACCATTGATTAAGTTATAATATTATTATTTATGTTGTGTGTATTTTCATTCTAGGAAAATAAGTTTTTTAAAATAACCTTTTAAATTTATCTACATCCACTTACTTGATGTCATATATTAATTTTTTTTTAAATAACCTTTTATCTCTCACAGTGATCTTTATAATCTTGATATTTAATTGTTTATTTTTTTAAATTACATTAGGATAGAGATTATCATGATATTTTCTTAATATCCTTACATTAGTTACGGAAAGTGATATTATATTTTCAACCAGAATTTAGACTCTTTATTATATAATAATTTCTTAATATCATTACATTTGTTAAGGAAATTAATATTGTATTTTCAACCAGAATTTAGACTCTTTATTATATAATAACAAGGACTGGCAATTTAATTTCAAGTGGTTATTCTAATTTAATTTAATTTCAAATTTAGTTGGTGTTATTACTTTAATTTACGTTACTACACACATACACATATATATATATCAAGGTTGGTCTAATAGTATAAGATCTTACTGGATCCTCAAGGTTGAAAGTTCGATTCTTGAGAGCGACATTTGTTGAGAGGGGCAACCACAAACCCCGAAAAAGATTAGTTCCTTAGCCAAAAAGGTAAGGAGATACACTTACTAGTACAAAAAAATGACAAAATTGGTAAATTTATGGTGTTATTATGTATCATTCAATTTTTTATTACTATTTTAATTCTTATTCAAAGTTGTGTAACATATGCTAAGTTTCTTACCATATGTATTAATTTAATTTACTAGAAATTGTCATTTCAGACACCATTCAATTCTGTAGCAATTTGAAAATGGAAATAATTTCAATAAAAAATAAGAATTAAAAACTTTAGTTTTCATTCCATGTTATGGAACAGTTTGAAATATAATATCAATTTGAAAAGCCAAAAAATGATTTATGACGGAAGATTCATATATTATAATTTTATGTTATTATATATATCAAATCTTAACTTATTCAATATTGTATAAATCTTAATACATTAATTGTGTCTGTTATTGGTGACATATTGTTCCTCCTTCTTGGTTTTTATATTTATTGCATAATGATCTCGTCATACAAATTAGACATACATGTATCTTTATTATTCATTGATTTTAGATATAATTATTGTTTGCACATGTTTGGAATATAATTGAGATTCAAACATTACTTTGGAACTCGACAATGTTTATTTAAATTAAATTATAATTAACACATATTTTATTAATTAAATTATAAATAATACATATAATTTTTTCACAAATTGAAGAACTTACGAATAAGACTTTTCTAAAAAAAATTATCTCTCCATTTACTCCATGTTTAATTTGTCACAATTAATTTTTCCTTCCATATAACTTCTCCATCTATTACCTGCAAAACAAAAAAATCTCACACCACCTTATCATTTGTCACATGTCACATTGTCCTTCATTTTCTCCTCCTAAATGGTTTCATGGTAATCATATGTACATCTCCATACTATATTTGCTCTTTCTTGATTATAGTAATAATTTAATAAATAATTATTGCATTTTCTATGACTACACCTTAAATTGCATTTGAATTGTTATTGAGGTCCATAACTTTCTGTTTCAACAATCTTTGTCTCCCAACAATATTTTTTTTCTTTGGTTTCATTTTATTATCATCCTTTTCTTTCTCTTCCAATCACCCTCTTTATGTACATTTTTTATTTGTTTTGCACATCTATTCTTATTTTGTAAATGTGATGTTTAAAGTACATTTTTCATTGATCTTTTTATTTATTTTGTAGATATGTTTTTATTTTGTAGATTTGTTCTTATTCTTATCATTGATTTTTTTGGTTATTTTTTCATTGTATTCCTTATTTTGTAGATGTGTTCTCATTAATTTCATTATTTTGTAGATATGTTCTTCCAACATTTAGCGTATGATAAGTCATGGTATCTTCCTCAGGGAAGACCAAACATTCAAAACCTATGATATGTACTCAATCTCCATCTATATATACATTCACTTACAATATTACATTTATTTTTGTCATTAATACATTTATCTCCCCATCTTATCTTACTTTTATAATTTGTTCTCTTTCTTTGTAGTTTGGTTCTCCCTTAAAATATTTCTGCAGATTAATTTTCTATCTATGCATCTCTTATTTTACTTATACATTTTGCATGTTTCAGAAACATCTAGACTGTATCTTCTTTGAAGAATCATAGTTAGTTATTGATACCTTCATTTTTTGTTTCATTGTTAGTTATTGATGACAACCTCTAGGAGATGCCTTTGTTTTAAGGATCGTTTAGCTTGATAGTTTAGGACTTTTGGAATCCAAATTCGGTTTTTGTGAAATTAGGGTAATATTATGGTTTGTTTTGTGCGTGAGGCAGGTTGTATGAGTTGTAGGTTAAGAAAGGTGGAAAAGAATGGAAGGTGAGGAGCGCCACAAGCAATGCTGCTTGATAAGCTATGGGGTTCGCCACAAGCAAGGATGCTTGATAAGAACAAGTATGGTGGTGGCCACGGCCAACCTAGGTTTAGGAGAAGTGCTCTCAACTAAAACAATTCAAATTTACTCAAAATTCAACTTAACCTTTATTAATGATTTGATCAAACTATAAATAGGCAAAGTTGCCTTGGCTGAATAGATAAAATAGAAGATAGAAATCAAATTATCTTCTAATAAACATAAAAATAAAATCCTAAGTAATATCAATTGGTTGAGCTGAATTGCTTGTTTGACTTAGTCTTGAGTGTAATTCGGTTTTGGTGGATGGTTGGCCGAATTTGTTGAGGAGAAGGAAGAGACTTGATCAATTTGACTTCATCTTGAGGAACTAATCATATTTAATTTGAATCCAATCTGATTTGTTGTTGGTTGGAGATGAGATTAGGATTCCCTATTTTGTAGCCTTGTGCACCTTAAAAGATTGAGCTTCTTATCTTCTTTCCTTGTTTCTAGCCGTGTGCATCTTTGGGAGATTGATTAATCTCTCTTTAATCTTCATATAATCTTCTCTTTATCTCCAAGTTTGAAAACGTGTGCCATATACCCTTGAATTCAAATTCAAATCTATCTTCTTTCAAATCCAAATTCAAATTCAAATTCAAATTGCTAAAACAAACCTATCTTCTTTTAAATTCGTTTTCCCTCCATGCCTTATCTCCTTGTTTGCCTTAGAGATAAAGTGTTAGCTGAATTGCCTTATCTCCTTGTTTGTCCTTATAGATAGAGTTCCTTACGTGCCTCCTTCCTTGAAATGATCATACATTGACTTCCATTTGCCCTAGCCACATGAAAGGCTTACCCTTGAACCTATGTAAACTACTTGGTCATGAATATGGACCAATGTTACAAATAATTCTCAACCCATGTTACATGAATTAAATACTAAAAATACTTGAATGAAAATAAACCTGAGACTATATGAGAATGCAATCTCATTTATTTGAATCAATGAAAATAAAATAAACATAAGTAGAAAGTGACCTAAGGACATAAATGTCCTCCTCACATACCCTCTCCTGGGTCAATTGTGTCCTTTGATACTTTAAGGACCCCTGCCTTGGCTTTGGCCCTAGTTGTAGGATCATCATGACTTCTCTTGCCCTTGGGATCAAAGGCTGCCCTAGGAGGGTTTACATCAGTTATTCACTCACTTGCGGATTTTGTATTTTATTTTTTCTATTCGATGATTTTTAATATATTTGTTATTGAGTTCCACGACTTTCTCTTTCAACAATATTTGTCTCCCAACAATCTTTTTTTTCTTTGGTTTCATTTCATTATGTTTCTTCATTATCGTCATTTTCTTTCTCTTCCAATCATCCTCTTTAAAGTGCATTTTTTGTTTGTTTTGTAGATCTATTCTTATTTTTTAAATCTAATATTTAAAGTTCATTTATATTGATCTTTTTATTTATTTTGTAGATATGTTTTTATTTTGTAGATTTGTTCTTACTTTTATCATTGATTTCCTTATTTTGTAGATGCTTTCTTTTGTTCTTCCAACATTTCTCTTCCTTAGCATATGATAAGCAAGGGTATCTTCCTCAAGGAAGACCAAACCTTCAAAACCCACTATATGTACTCAATCTCCATTTATATATACATTTACTTACAATATTACATTTATTATTGTGATTAATATATTTATCTCATCATCTTATCTTACTTTTATCATTTTTTTCTCTTTCTTTGTAGTTTGGTTCTCCCTTAAAATATTTATCCAAATTAATTTTCTCTCTATGCATCCCTTATTTTACTTATACATTTTTATTCAAAGAATCTCCATTTTAAATTTTTTTTTTTTGTTTTGCATGTTTCTCTATGCATCTCTTTCTTTGTAGTTTTATTTTGAATGTTTCACTCACTTGTGGATTTTGTATTTTATTTTCTCTATTCGATGATTTTAAATATATATGTTATTTAACACACTCATTTTCGCTCAATATTTGTGCATTTGGAAATTTTATTTAAACATCATTACCTTATTTTATTGTTTGCTTAGAAATTTGTATTATTTGGGCTATTAACAACACAATATAATATCTTTGTTCTTTGCTTCTGGATTTTTTGACATTCCATATATGGAGAAGAATAATGTCTTTATTTTTTTATTTATTTATATTTTATTTAAATTATTTATGATTTCCAAATTTTAAGCATTCCTCATTATAGAGATAAATTTGCAGAAATAAAACTAATGAATTTTGATTGTGATAATCAATTAATTTGATTTATATTTTGTTTAAATGATTTATGATTTCCAAATTTTAAGCAATGCACATTATGGATATAAATTGTTTGAATTATAACATATGATTCAAAACTCATGAAGAAATATAATAGTTGGAATTTTTTGTATCAGTTACAGAAATAGTATATAAATTTAAGGATCAATTACAAATGGGAAGAATAAATTAACAACATAAAACAAGACTTATCCATGAAGGAATATATAAGGAATCTTCATAACAATTATGAAATATATAATGTAATTAATGAGTATATAAAGAATTTATAATTATATTTTACAATTGCAATATTATAATTGTAACAATATGAAATATATTTTGTTGAAATTATTTATGATTTCCAAATTTTAAGCAATTCTCATTATGAATATAAATTGGTAGAATTATAACATATGATTCGAAACTCATGAAGAAATAGAATAGTTGGAATTTCTTGTATCAGTTACAAAATAGAATATAAATTTGCGGATCAGTTACAAAATTGAAAGAATCAATTATCAACATAAATCAAGACTCATCAGAAAGAACAACTAAATTATGGAATATATAAGGAATCTTCGTAACAATTATGGAATATATAATGTAATTAATAAATTTATAATTAAATTTTACAATTGCTATATTATAATAGTAACAATTTGAAATATAATATAAACAAAATATCAACGATAATAAATTAAGAAGATTAAAAATGATAACAGTAAATTATTAGAACAATTATGGAATATATAAGGAATTTTCATAACAATTATGGAAAATATAACGTAATTAATGAATATTAAAAAAATATATAACGATGATTGTGAGTCATAAGGTGATATGATGATTAATGTGAAAAAGTTTAAGAAATATAGTGAAGGATGTTACGAGTTCAAGCTTCACCGATAACAAATTTAAAAAAATAAAAAATGAGTTATAAGGTAGTTTGATTATTAGAGTTAGAATGAAAGAGACAAACGGTTCGAGTATCACCCACACAAAAAACTAACATCCTAACAATTCCCGATAAAAAAAGATGAATTTATTTCTATTTAAAAATTATATTTTAAAGTTGTTATGAAACTTTGAAAAAATATTTTAAATATAGCAAATGAAATATGTAGTAATCATGCATTTAAAATAGATATTAAAATATTCTCAATTAATATTATTTAATATTTTTTTAAAACTTAAATAGCAAAAATCTAATCTTACTATTAATAGAAAGAATGGGCTATTATATTACAATTAATAAGGAAATTTGTTTTTATTTCGCATGGCTAAAAATGATACATAGTAAATTTATTTCATAAAAATAACAATGTCTAATAATAATTATTTAATTAGATCATAAAACATTCTCATTTAATATCATTAAGTGCGTTAATATCAGGAATCCAATCGTATTATTAATAGAATGAACTATGATATTACAATTAATGATGAAATTTGATGATATTTAATTTATTTCATAAATTAATATTTTTAATACTTATTAAAAAGAAAAGTTGAAAGTTCTCAAATGCTTATTTTCCTATAATTAAGGAATTGTTGATATTAATTATGATGATTTAGTTTCTACTTTAAAATTATATATTAAAGTTGTTATAAAACTTTGAAAAGATATTTTAAATATATAGTAAATGAAATATATAGTAATTACACATTTAAATAGATTTTAAAATTTCTCAATTAATATCATTTAATTATTTTATGTATCATTTATTATTCATTGGAGATCATTAAAATATTCTTGTATAAAAATTGTATGGATGGAAACATATAATCAAAACAGAATTACAATTCTAAAATATTATAGTAATTTATTAGTAATTGTACATAATCGCTTCAATAAAAAATATAATAACATTGGTCTGTATTAGTTAGAATTGTATTATTTAGTTTTTCTTTACAATTCTCATAACTACGTCAATCATTATATAATGACGTATACATTTGTTAATTTTGATAATTAAATAGATGTCATAGTTGAAAGTACTTATCCAAATCTACAATATCACTAAAAATAAAAAGTTTGTTATAAACAAGGACAATACTTGAATCAGCTATCAAAATTATTGATATAATAAATGAGCATGTTTTGAGTTTAATTCCAAGTAAAAATATTTATAATCCAATTCAATCTGTTATTAAGTTGTTGATGCAAATATTTTTAAACTTAATAATATTAGATAAGGAAAAAGAACACAACAATTTTAATTCTATTGATATGCGTAATGTTGATGAGGGTCAAACATTCAATATATTAATTCATCAATTTTTAAACTCATTTATAATTTTTGGTTTTCCAGATTATAAAATTAAGTTCTTCCACACTATGATATTGTATATATTTAAACTTTATCAAGTTGAACAATGAGAGACATTGAATTTTGAAGGATATATAAATTTCAAAATAAGAAAATTTTAAGTTTATTCTTATACTTAGAGAGATAATCCACATGTAATATGTATGTTCTTAACCAAGAGACCAAAAATACTACCCGTATAAATACACGAATAACTCACTAGTTATTATTAATAATGAGATTCAATATAAAATGTTAGTTATCTCATTCCATTTTCTCTTTTAAAATTATTTCATCTAAGTTATTTTATATCTTTGTATTGTACTATTTTGAATTCAATACTAATAATATAGAGTGATCTGTGCTAACTCACATGTATACGACTAGTGTTTAGTTAAATGGGAGGGAGGGGAAAGATTTTTAATGGAGGGGATGAGGGAGAAGGTAAAATACTTCTTACAGATTGAATTGGTTAAACCAAAGAGGAAAAAGGGTAATCTTATGGTATGATAATTAAAGGTCAATTTTAATTAATAATAAAAGGTATAACTTTATTAGCATGAAATCTAACGATTTTCATCAAAAAAGATAACGATAAATTTGTATTTCTCTTGTTAGTTTCCTAAAGCATATATTTATTCTCATAAAATACCTTAACAATTTAAGAAGAACTCATTACTAATCACATGATGTTACTGATATAAGAACATCATATTTGCATTTTAACATTATTTTATTCTTTTATCATTTTCATTGTATTAGTCTTTTGTCAAGTTTCTCGATATGACTTTTTTATTTGTGTTACGCAATTTTGCATATGAATTGTTTTTTTAAATTTTGGAGTATGAATATTAGTTTGTTAGCTAAAGTGCTAGTTGAAATGGACAAACAGTTCCTTACATAATATAAATTCAACATTAACCGCATTAAATCAAATCATTTCCTTCTATTCAGTTTGGTTCATAAATTGCCCTAAAAATCGAACCGAACGGTTACACCCATATATAAACCTTCACTTTTAGATGAATATAAAAAGTAGGGTGTAAATCTTTGTTTTGGATTTTGGTACAATTTACTAAACTGAATAAAGACATGGTTTTATTGTAAGAACTGAAATGGTCATGAATAGTTTGGTCCTATTTGTAGTTTTCCTATTTCTATTTTTTAAATAAATATAATTTAAAGTTCAAAATATATTTCATCAGAAATTATTTGTCTATAAAAGAAAAACACTATTAATATATATATATATATATTTATTTATTAGTAACATATACATCAATACAAATAGTAACATATATAACAATAACTATAATAATTTATGCTATATGCTACTTTCAAACTAAAATATCACAAAAAGATAGAAGATAAGTTCCAAATTATGAAGACATTTGGAAAGTAGCATATATATATATATATATATATATAACAATATCGTAAGTAGTAATATATATAACAATTTAGTAATATATAATAGTAAAATTCATACAAAATTGAATGGAAAATTCACACAACAGTACAACATTATTCCCTAATATATATTTCTTTAATATGTCTTAGATTTCCAAAATAAAAGACCGAACCGAATTTAAAAGTTCCTTAAATAAAGAAATCAAACATTGAAATTGAACCACATTTTGGGGTTCAGTTTGGTCTTACTAGTTTCATGGTTTAAATAGAATTGCTTACACCCAAGGTATTTTTTATAAAAACTCCCGGTACTGCTCTCCTCCCTCACCTTGAACCAAATATATATTTTATTCTTAATTTAATCTTTGGAAAATAAATAGTTCAAATGTTAAATAAAGGTACACTACTAATTGATGGTGGTGATATCTTACAGCAAATATCAATGCACAACAGCTTTACCTAATAACAAAAACTCTAACAATTTAAGCCTCTTATCTTCCCCAGTTCAACTAGCTAGAATACAAGCAGTTTCATATAATATTTCAAATAAATTAAAAAATAATATTAGTTACCAAATAAAGTAGTCCAGTACATAGTGTCCCAGGCAGAGACAGACCGGCCAACATGTTAGAATGTTAGATAGTGAGGGCAAGTACCCTAACTAAAGTTTCAGCTTCTAGCTACAATACAAATAGTTTCATATTGTAACTCAAATAAATTAAATAATATTATTTACCAAGTAGATTGCACCAAATAAACTGGTCCAGTACCTAACTACATACTGTCACTGGCACCGACGCACCTACATGTTAGATAGTGAGGGAAGTGTCCTCAATAAGGTCAAGTTATTATATATATATATATGAGTTTAATTTTTTGTGTTTGTCGTATGATGTTTTTAATTACATATAAAATATAGATGTTATTTTGATATAGTAATAAAATCTTACACTATTAGAAGATGTTACTATTATATGTTTGATATATGGTCTATTTTTTGTTACAATATAAGGATGAATTAATATTGGTGTGATGACTTTGCTTATAACGGTTGAGTATCCCCACACTCATATTAATAAAAAATGCTTTTGTTTAGAGAATATAATATATATATATCACTCTCACAATCTAAAATTTCTGGATCCATCCATGCTCCAGAATTATAATTCCCGAAAAAGAGCATTGAATAGCAGCAGGAAAAAAACGTGAAGACTTGTTCTGTAACAAATATGGACAAATATATAATTTTAAGATATTATAGGTTTTAGGAATAAGTGGCTTTCTGGGCAATCTCATCTGGTACTTGAATTACATTAGTTTGTTTAAATATGCATAGGATCTGGCGTTTGCAAGATCTTATGAATTTTCTGCAGCGCCCGTGAATTATTCCACTAGCTATATGACCAGTTAGTTCCCTTTACCAGCTATGAATCATAGCTTAATTTTGGGTTAAAAACATTAATTCAAACATTTTAATATAATTTTATTGTTGAAAACCATTTTAATTATTCAGCCAAAAAAAATTTGTATCTCAAATGATATTTAGATTAATAGGCCATTATTATTTTATATACGGTGTAGTTAGTTTTATTGTATTGAATTTATGTATAATTTATGACTATATAATAAATTGTTTGAATCGACTCATATTCGAGTTTGATCAATCTTTATTGTTCTAAATTCTCACATTGTATCAGATTGGTTTCATCCTCTGTAACATGTATGGCCACTATTCATTTATCGATGTGTCAAAAATTTGGAACATCGATTAGTTTTATCCCTTTGATGTGCCACATTCTCGTTAGTATTAATTCGTTTTTTCTCTACCTCATAATTTTATATTACATGCAACAATTATCCAAATAAACAAACATCAAATACTCTAAACAATAATTTACCTTCTTCCTTTATTTATATATAATCACACCGACATTCACTGCGGTGGTATGATTTCTCCTATTGACGAATTATATTAGTAATGAGTTCTTTTCTAATTGGTAGTTAAATGATGGTATTATACAAGTGATTTATCTTCCTTCCGGAGATCATTACACTTGTATCTTTTGTCGCAATGATAAATTATATTAGTACTGACTTCCTTTCACATCGACAATCATTATGATGTTGACTATACTTTTAGATTTTTTAGTTCACAACATCTTTCAAGAATTTTTTATATGTGGCCCATAATATTTGATCATTTTATTTTTAAATGATTTTTGTAACAAACTTAAAGCTTAATATACTTCAATGTTAGATTATATTTGAATTGATAAATCATTATCTTTTTTAGAATTTAGTTAGTTTTATTTTATTTAAATTTATCTATAATTTATGTTTATGATGTTATAAAGTTATCAAACATCTATCCCTAGCAACAAAAAAAGAAGAGGTTGACACTAGATGCATCACAAAAACACTTTAAACCATCTAATTTATATTTTATTGAGTACATAATTTTCAATCATCACATCATATCTTAATAATATAAAAATCCCAGATTGTGATGCTTTGATTGTGATACTCTAATTGATTCAAATTTAATATTAAAAGTTTCTGTTAGGCTCTTGTTTGAGTAGAAATTTTATGCCAACTATAAAAATCCGAAAAACTATTGCATTATTCATATGTGAGTAAAAATAATTATTTGATTGTTATAAAGTCACAGAGAATGATTGATTTTTTATTTATTTAATTCAAAAATGCAAATCAAAATGGAATAACATGTGTTTTTATATAAAATGGAATATTTTGTTATTAGATTAATAAGTGTTTATTAAGTCACTTAAAACACTTTTAATTTTTTTAATTTTAAAATAAAACAAAAACTGATAGGAAAATATGATATATTATTCCATCATTATTGAGTCAATTAAATAATCTTTAAATGTTTTTTTTCCATTTTTATTTGTAAAGAAAATAAAAATTTGAAGGGAAGCTGACTTTGGGGTTGTATGTGACCAATAATGCTCATTAAGCCATTTAAATTAGGGATGACAATATGCATTTGGCCCGATGGGCCAATCCGTTTCGATTGGCATTTTTAGTAGGTTGGGATGGGGATTTGAGCCTTTTTAGTAATAAGGGGCAGTCGGGCCAACCTATATTTTGCTGGCCAAAGGCCGACCGAGCCGTATTATTGTGAACTTAGTAGTTAGAAGCTTTATTGTGAACTAGGAGTCTAAAAGTTTAAGAGTGTGATGACTTGTTGTTTAGAACTTACAAGTTTTAAACTAAGAAAAATGTTATTTTGGACTTTGGTTTGTGATTTTTGTTTTAATAGACATTTATGAGGCGTGATGAATATTTATTTTTGAAATTGTGATTGAGTTGATTATAAATGTGTATTTTGAAAGGAAAAATGGGTCAGCCCGTCGGTTTGTCAGTCTTGCCAAATATGGGTTGGACTGGAATTTTGAACCCTTTTAACAATAAGGGTCGGGCCAGACCAACCCATATTTTGGCGGGCTAAAGGCAGGGCTGGCTGGCCCGTATTGCCACCCCTAGTTTAAACCTCATTTTATATATGATTGGGAAATATGAAATTATCTTCGTCCTCAAGTTACTTTTCAAAAATGAAACCTTACTAAACTGTTATTAGAATCAAAATTGGGTATTCACATGCATTATTCACAAGTTTTCCAAATAAAACGGAGTAGCTCCTTCTACTTAATATGTTATAGCAAATTCTGACCCAAGATGAGATCATTATCAATTACTATTAGATGTTGAAGGAAAGAAATTTATAAAATGTCTGTATTGTTCAAAATGTTACAAAGTTGGATGAATACATTGAATTAAAGACAATCTTATTAGATAAAAAGGAGATGTTATGTTAACCATCAATTAAAAAAACACTTGAATCATGTTAGTGGTAGTAAAAAAGAGAAACTAATCGAAATCAATGGAAGAGATCCATATAAGTAAATTGTTAAGCAACATGAAATAAATATGACCTCACTAATACCAACTAAAGTCAAGTATAAGATGTTATTCATATGGTTGATATGACAATTTCTCAATTCTTTTATAATTGTTGGATTCCATTTAATATTGCAAATTCACTTTATTATCAACTTATGATAGATGCAATTAGTAATTGGTTTTGATTATATAAGTCTTAATTATTATTCCATTAGATCTAATATTTTATATGCAATGAAGAAGAAGATGGAGTTGTTAGTTAAGACCTTCATAATTTTTTTGAAAGAAAATGGTTATTTAGTTCGACCAAAGAGTTTAACAGGTTAAACTGATTACAACGGATACATAATTTATTTCAATTTGCTGTTTAGTCCAGGTATCATTTTACTAATTAAGAGTGAGTATCTTGTAAAGACTTTTTTGAAATTATTGAAATTTGTGCATTGAAATTATTTCATTAAGTTCGATTCAAACTTTTTTAAATCCTCTTTAACTTAATAGATGAGGCCATAGGCCAATTAGAAAAACACTTTAAGCTTAAAAGGAAATCTTATTTAATAAATATTTATTATAACAATTTTTATTATCAACAATAAATTATTGTATTTGATTTTTATTATAATATATTGATTAGAAATATTTGGTAGTGTATTTAAAGATTTAGAATTTTCTTTTTTATTAAAATGTATTCTAGCATATTAAAAGATATTATTATAAAATTGTTTAGGTCAAATAAAGTTGTTTTGAAATATTAGGCTCATACCTTGAAAGACGAATAATCTTTGGGAGACCCGTTGTTGACCTTATGCAGTCTGTTCTAAATACATCTCAGATAGTTTTAACTTTTAAGCAGTTTATCTAAGCTTGACATATTTTCAACCGATTGAAAACTTATTTATAAGTATATTGAATAGTAGGCCTTTGAACAAGCTTTGTTGTAGGCCGAGGCAGACTTTGAACTAGATAAGTTAGGCCTTATGATTTTGCCTATAACAAGGTAATGGCATTGGGTCGAGCCATTAGTTTTGAACAAGTGATGGAAATGGGTTGGGTTGGGTTGGGTTGGCTTGTTTTGTAAGAAAGCTTAGGCCGAAGCTTGATTTTTTTTCTTGCAACAAGCTTTTTTTCTAGGCCTGGTCTAGCTTACTTTAAAGGTTGTTTGACATATAAGCATGCCCGAAAGCTTACTATACTTGAATGTATGAGTAAAGGACAACAACAAGCTTAGCAAGAGGAAGACCTTGATATGCAAGAATTAGTAAAGAAAGAAATTATGAAGAGAGAAACTGGAGAGATAGTATTTTTCTCTCCTCTAGTTTACATGCGAAATAGAGAAGAGATAATAAAATTTTGCGGGACTCATGCCGAAAATCACTCTCTCCTTCATGGTAAAGAAAGTAGAAGGGAGAAGAGAAATGTTGGGCAATAACAAAAATACCTCTCACTTATCATCTTTTCATACCCAAACTATTATCCACTATATTAATTGATTTAAAGGAAAAATATTGCGAGAATTGTATTACAAAGGAACAAGTTTTATTATTTTACATTATAATATTTAATTTAAATAATTTTACTATGTTGAGAAGACATTTTATCATTTATTTACATTATAATATTAATTATTTAATTAGTAATAAAACACTTCTTTATTCTCTCTTTATTGTATAAACATTTTTAAATTTATTCCTATTTCTTTCTTTTCTCTTTCTCTTCTATTTCTCTCATACAAAATAATGCAAAAATATACTATAATTCTTCGGGCGATAAATACTATGACTGAGAGTGAGGGTATTATTGTCTTATTGAGTGAAAGAGAGAAATGAAAAAGTTTGTATATGATGTTAGTGTTTTAGACTTTTTGGGATTTGGAAATATTAATAATATTAGTAATTTTACATATCATAATCAAACAGACTAGCCTATTACACCTAAAATACTTTTTAATTGCCATGAAACCTAGTCTATTAAGGCCAACGAGCATTCCACAAAGCCTATTACCTTTCCCTTTCTTCAAAATGAGCCAAGCCATGGAACCTTGATAGGTCAACGGTGGATTTCAATCCTATTTAGAACATAGGTTAATCCTATTCATATCACGATTTACCTCGACCTAGTCTATTTCCACCCCGAAAAAAGATAAACTATAGAAGTTTGGAATGTTATATTATAAGTTAAATGTTAAACTATTAATTTGATCCTTATGCTTATACATATTTTACTACCGTCTTCACACTTACAAAAGATTTAAGATGATTATATATATATTACTACAGTCTTCACACTTACGTATTTCATTCTAAATAAAAAATAAAATGTTTTAATTGTTAAGAAATTAAAAGAGAGATTTTATAAATAGAGGTCTTGAGCATGATAAAAACATATCAGGAAAAACACCAAAATGGAGAGAAACTAAAAAAATACCAATAAAAGAGAGAGACACAAAAATGCTAGAGAGAAACATGAGAGAATATCAATGAGACTGCTTTAAAATTTTGTGGTCATTCTTTTCCTTTTTTATCATCTCTTACATGTCATATCACTCCTATAAACAGAGGTCTTGAGAACATGATAAAGACACATCAGAAAAACTAAAAATGAAATAAATAAGTAAAACACCCAAAAAAAATAGAGAAACATTAGAGAATCCCAATGGATTGCTTGAAATTTGTGCAATGAATCTCTTCATTTGTTCACCACCTCTCCCATTGTCTATTCACCGGTAGTGATAATGCATGATGTATCATATGCATATTTCTCAAAAAAAATTGTTATTGTATGATATTACCAACCTCTAATTTGCATACTAGAGTAGGTATGTTATTTTCAACTTTTATTTCTCACTTATTTCTTTTATTATTTTAATAATAACAATAATAAGTATCAACATTTTAAAAATTATATGTTATATTTTATAATAATTATATGTTATCATTAATTTTTTTTAATAAAAACAATTAACATAAACATTTTTAAATATGTTACCCTTTATCTCTCTTAATAAAAATCTGAATTGGTTCTCTTTTTATCATGACTAAATAATAAAAAAATTAATTAACATAATTGTAAGATATGATGCAATGTCAAACATTAAAGTTTCACACTTTCTTTTATGCATTCAAAAAAATTAAAATATTCATTAATTGACTTATATGTACGTTCATATATACATAGATATATGAAAATTCATCATTCACTAATTATTTATTCATTCATCATAAATACATACATAAAATAATATAAATGTCATTAAAAAAAATCATTTCAATCCATTCATACACTAACTCAAAAAACTATCATTCACAATAATTCATTCATGCATGCATATATTCTTTATACATTTTTTAAACTCACTATCCATATATGTATTTTAAAAAATAAAAAAATAAATCATTCATACATTCTCTTATTTATTCACTTATTCATTCATTTACTCATTCTTCAAAAAAAAAAAAATTCATACATTCATTCATGTAAAAATAATATACAAATAACTCAAACTTTTATTCCCTCATCGACTCATTACTCATTCATGCATTCAAAATAAGTTTAAAAAAATACATCATTTAAATATTCATTTACTTATACCTTCATGTATTTATTAAAAAGAGTATATCAATCATACATTCATTCATTCATGCAATCAAAAAGAAAAACCATTCATTCCTTCAATCATACATTAAAAAAAATCAATTGACTTATTCATTCGTTCATCATATTAAAAAATAAATCTTCATTAAGTCGTTTTTGCATTTATTCATTCATTAAATTATTCATGCACACATTATTCATACACTCATGTACTCATTCATTAATGCATTTTAAAAAACAAATCATACATTCACTAAAAACAATTAAAAATATAATAATCATACATTCATCTAATTTTATTCATTAGTTAATCATTCTAAAAAATTTCATTCATGTATTCAGAAATAAAAGTAATCATTCTTTGACTTATACATTCATTCATGCTTAAAAAATTATTAAGCATTCATTCACTCATATATATATGCAATTTAAAAAATAAACACGTTACTCATACATACATTCACTTATGCATACATTTATCAAAAATAATAAATAAATAAATGATACATTCATTCATACATTTATCAAAAAAAATGAAAATAAATTATTCAAAAAGAGAAAACATTCATTCATGAAAAGTACATCATTCATACACATTTATTCATACATTCATTCATAAAAAAAATTTCATTCAAAGATTGTATCATTTCATTAACCATTTTTCATATCTTCATTCATCATCATAAAAAGAAAAAAGAAAATGTCATACATCTTCTTATATATCATAACCCTCATGCATTCAAAGTCGTACATATCATAAATTGCATTTTCTACCAGTCTCATTCATTCAAGAAAAATAAAATTACATGCACTCCCACATCTCATGCATTATAAAAAGATTTGCATCCTTGCACCACCAATGCATCCAAACATATGCATAGTCATATACGTTTCTTGTATTTCATGCATCATTTTAAGTTATAGGTTGCATCTCAATTCATGTAACATGATAAAAAATTCACTTCATGCATATCCTGCATCAATAAGAAATCATTTTTTCGCATGCATTTCATGATCCCACTGCTAAGGACACTCATAAATGGAAGGTTGTTTTAAGAACAAGTTTGTTAGACTCGATTGAAAACAATCAATATTGAAGTTGAAGATATTTAAGAGGATAGAGAACTCCCAGTTTGTGGTTGAGTCCATACTCGATAGTGCATTATCTTCAACCCCAACAAAGTTGGAGACCAATTTGAAAAATCCTCTTCACATGAGAACCTCAGTCAAAGTTAAAACATTCATGCTTTCACCCAAAAAGATTTTACTTTAAAATGCACATCTTTTTAATAAGTATATATTAATACATTGATCATGTAAATTTCACAATCTTATACCTCACCCCATTGATTGGTAGAAAGTGAGTTGTCTTCATCAAACGATCCACAATTACCCAAACAACGCCATAACCCTTCTGAGTTTGTGGAAAATCGCTCACGAAGTCCATTGAAATGCTATCCCATTTCCATACAGGGATATCCAAGGGTTGAAGTTCTTCATCAGGTCGCTTGTGTTCAATTTTTGCTTTCGGACACACTAAGCAATGGGAGACATACTCCTCTAATCGTAAGTTCATAACATTTGCATCTTCAAACGAAGATTTCATAAACAATCAAACAATCACACAATGTCGCACAAAAAGCATGTAAGGCCATGCCCAAGGCCGGATAGAAAAGAACCGCTCTGATAGCATGTTGTAACGCCCCGAAAATTACTCCAAAAAAATCTTGCTCAAAAATGGGAATTTTTTTTTAATGATGCCATATAAAATTTATTTCTTTATATTCGTTTCATTTTCGGAACATCACTTTAAGTAACATACAATGCGGAAAATAAAAAATCATTACATAATGGTAATAAAAATAACTCAATATAACTTTGAATCATACTTCATTAGAATATCATAAAATGTTGATACGAAGTACAAGGCAGAATCCTAATTGTCTCCCAAATAAAACTACTCACAAAATAAATACCCTACATAGGTACGCTAATCAAAAATCAAAATAGAAATGGAAACAGCTCATAGCGGCTAGCCTCAGCATCTACGAGTGTGCTAGAACACTCGCTTGGATCCTCCTCTATCTCAGAGTCAGAGGAGAGGTTGACAACTTCAATGGAGTCCTCAATGTTAATCAACTCCACGCAGTCATCCTCTTCAGTTGTTGGCTCGTCTTCCTCCGCCGCCATCTTCTCCTCTAGAACATAGGACGTATGCTGCGAGGGAGTCACCAACCTTGCATCCGCCTAGAGGTTTGGCATCGTCCAACGGGCTGCTCTCCTCCATACTGGGGAATTCATCGCATTATCCCAAGTCTGTCGCTTCTTGGAAGGTCTTGCAGCATTTGGCCCCTGAGGGGTCATAGACTGGGTCGATGACACAACAGGTGCTGGTCTACGAGGTGGCAAGGTAAAGGAAGCTTCCAACTCCTCGTGATGGTAGGGAAAACACATGAAAGATCCATCACACACCATCTCTATCTCTAAGGCACAAGGGCCTAAGTAGGTGTATGTATGACCATCACTACTCCATGCCCCCTCCTGGAACATCGTAAAGCGGTAACTCTGAATCTTGACCGAGTGATCCATCTGAACAAGAAGCAAATAGAAGACAAATAGAAAGAAAAGAGATTAAAACATCTAATCAATATTACTCATTGACGACGTTGAATTACACAGAATATTACATCCAGACAGACATGCATAATAACATAATATATACATCACATATAAAAAATGCATAATGATGAATGATGTTATAATCTCAGATTATGAGGATCAAAGTTCACAATCTCAATGTATGAATGTTATGCTTGTTTCATCCATCATTTCACCAATATCCTCCCAATATACTATTCGAAAATAACCAAGAGTACATGTCTCATAACAAGCCGATTTGAACGCACCAAAATTATTCCTCGCAAGGATATATGATCGATCTGTTCCGAAGAACTGTCCATTTCAGGATGGTGTCGTATCAAACACTTTCTAGGCATCCCTCTCATTGATCCTGATTGCAAAGAGGGGTTGTTAGAGATCATCTAGTTTGCGCTGTGAGAACTGTCCGATTCAACAGAATACCTCATGCAGGAATACAAGGGACTCGTCTCACCTAGACTCACCCTCAAGACTTTGCTGACGAATCACTGCCATCAACGCCATCCATCTCAACATCTCGGGGCTCGTTCGTCTCCCGTAAATTTCCTCTCCACTATTTCCTTATCCATAATGAGTATGCACACTAACCGATGTTAGCCGATTAAATCCTTTAATTATTATTTTATATGATCGGCCCAACCTAAGACATCTCCCAGAGGAATGCTTCTTGTGGGACCCGATCTTATGTCAACACGTAAATAGAGGAATAACATCCCTACCACTACGAACCATCGTTGAATCTCCCTGAACGGCCACATGGCCAAGCCTCTTACGATCAGACGATCTCACTACATGATATCATGTAATCCTTTTTTTTTTGGCATCGCCCTAATAACGACATCACAGTCGGAAACCTTGCACTAAATAGGCGCAAGAATAAATATACTTGTATACGTTTGTCAATTTTGGGTACCAGACTCAATCATCTGAGCCATGGTCTTTCCCAAGTGTAAATACACTTCATACCCAAGCTAGGGCTATTTCCTAAGCGATCAAACAATCGGAAACAATCAAAAGTATTGTATGTCTCTCGCTCAAGCGAGAAACTGGCGCTCAAGCGACGAACTCATCAAACCAGACTCAATTCTCTTCCTGATTCTCGCCCAAGCGAGTGACTGTAACTCAAGCGACAAATCCATCAAAAATTGGTCAACATACCTATCTGGTCCGTGCCAGGGCAAAATATGGTCGCTCGGGCGCCAAAAATGCCCAAAACGGGCCCTCTAGCCCTCGCCTTTAACAAAGCAATTCCTTACTTTTATTACTTTCAA
>NC_032015.1:8722731-8737035 GCF_001865875.1 Lupinus angustifolius | reverse complement strand
TAAAAATAAAACATTTTTAACAACAACTTATCAACATCATAAACTTTCAAGAATAAAATACAAACTTTTTTCTAAACACATTAAAGGTTCCTTTGATGTTAAAATCACCACCTTAAAACATAATCAAATACTAACAATAATTTCTAATATTTCCAAACAAATAACTCATCTAACCTTGTCCAAAGATATAATTTATCCATATAAGAACAATGAAGAAATTTCAAGATTTACAAAAGTCACAAATCATCCCCTTTAGTTATGCCTTCATAAAATACTTAAAGAACAAATATAAACTCTACTTTATGAACAACATAATAAAAACTCATAACTTTCTATGAAGTATGAGAAGAAAATGAAGAAGAGAAAATAAAAAAAACTACTTTAGTTTGTATAGGAAATTTAGTGTAAAAATGAGATAATGGGGTGGTATTTATAGGAGAGCCTCACCCTCATCAAATCATAAAATTTAATGCAGAGTAAGTAGATTTAGACTAGCATAGGTGATGTGTCTAATGGTGGTAGAGTGAGAGGATTTGTTGAGTGATTTAGGGGATTTTGTTGAGTGATTTAAGAGATTTTGTGTAAGAGAATATGTATTTTTTGCTTGTTTAACAAGCAAGCTTCTTACATGAAAATGACGTGACCTTTTCGATGACACATTCTCGATTAAACCATTCCCGAGTATTGTCGGCTAATACCCGGTCGGATAATAAAAATCTCCCCATTTCGGTTTACGGTTAGAACTTCGAAACACAAAATTCTGAGTGAAAAATAATTAGAAATACGTTCTAGACAAACTTGGTGTCTATCTTGACTCAAAATAATATTTGAAAGACAATGGCTCAATCGGAATTCGATTATGTGCTACGAAACTCAAAAACACGTTATTGGGCCGAATTCGAGCGAATTTGGGCCCAACAGCAGCTCAAAACTTTTCGTCACAGAATATTATGACAATTTACCAAAAAATAGGAAATCACAAAAAAAGACTAACACTCAACTAAGGTTTAGTCTAATTCAATACCGATTAACTTCTAAAATTAATCGTTTTTAAAATAAATAATTAATAAAACATACACACAAAATTCACAGTGTTACATTTATATATTCCATAATTATTACGAAGATTCCTTATATATTACTTAATTTAGTTGGTCTTTTTGATAGGTCTTGATTTATGTGGTTAATTGACTCTTTCCTTTTTGTAACTGATCCGCAAATTTATATACTATTTCTGTAACTCATACAAAAAATTTCAACTATTATATTTCTTCATGAGTTTTGAATCATATGTTATAATTCTAGCAATTTATATCCATAATGAGTATTGCTTAAGATAAGATGAGGAGATATATATATTAATAACAAAAATAAATGTAATATTGTAAGTGAATGCATATATAAATGAAGATTGAGTATATATCATAGGTTTTGAAAGTTTGGTCTTCCTCGAGGAAGATATCATTGCTTATTAGATGCTAAGGAAGAGAAATATTGGAAGAACATATCTACAAAATAATGAAATCTTTGATAACACATCTACAAAATAAAGGAAATCAATGAAAAAATGACCCCCAAAAATCAATGATAAAAATAAGAACAGATCTACAAAATAAAAACATATCTACAAAATAAACAAAAATATCAATGAAAATGTACTTTAAACATCAGATTTACAAAATAAGAATAGATCTACAAAACAAATAAAATAAATGCACTCTAAAGAGGATGATTGGAAGAGAAAGAAAATGATGATAATGAAGAGACATAATGATATGAAACCAAAGAAAAACAAGATTGTTGGGAGAGAAAGATTGTTGGAAGAGAAAGAGAAAGTCATGGACATCAATAACAATTCAAATGCAATTTAAGGTGTAGTCATAAAAAATGCAATAATTATTTATTAAATTATTACTATAATCAAGAAAGAACAAATATAGTATGAAAATGTACATATGATTACCATAAAACCATTTAGGAGGGGGAAAATGAAGGAGAATGTGACATGTGGCAAATGATAAGGTAATATGAGTTATTTTTGTTATATAGGTAGCATATAAAAAGTAAATATTGCTTAAAATAAATTGAACCAACAAAACATTTTCCACTCGAGGAACTAAACATTTTTGATTCCTTATTACTTATGGGGACATATAGGAGAAAAATACTATTTTTTTTCCGACACAAAAATAAAAAAAATATTTTCCCTAATTAATGAATAAAATAATGAAATAAATTTGAGTGTAAATTTAACTCATACAATTAGTGAGAGAATCGTCTAGTAAGAATAGATGAAGTACTAATATTTTCCTCATATCGTAACCAACTTCCACATCTATATATCAAATTCAAACATCAACATATTCCTAAAAGTGTGTTTTCTATGTTTTGACTGCAAAAACATAGCGGTCACTCCAAACAATTATATGATAGATACTCAAGAGAAAATTGAATTGTGTAGCCACACCAACTAATTGTCAATAAATAAGTAACTATCATTATCCAACCGTTTAATGATGGTAATAATGTTGTTATATGTGATAGACATTTTTAAATCAGATCATATACACGATGCATATTTTTAGTTTGGTCCATATATGAGACATAATTTTTTATATAGTTCTCGACATTTGAAAAAAATAAAAGAATGTGTAACCATTAGATACCATTGTAACACTTGCAAATAAATCCCTACATAACTCTCTGATCTTTCATCATGTTCTAAATCCTAAATAGTATGAAGCTAAGAGCTACACATTAAAATCAATTTAATAGATAAATAATTTATTTTACAAAAGAATAGAGAATTAAAACAATAAAGTTTAACTTTCATTAATATAACAAACCTTACTTGTTAAATAAAAAACACAATTAACTATTACCAATGTTATTACACGTTTTTAAGGAATTTTAAAAAAAAATTGCATCACTGGGGATTAAATTAAAAAGTACGTCGCCTATAGGGACAAAATTAAAGTGTGTACTACGCATATAGACTTAATTAAAATGTATGTCACGATCAAATTTAAAAAAAAAATTGTGTTAGTAACGACATTATAACGTTTTTAAATGATGGTAACGGCATATTTATTAACAATTTCGTATGTGAGAACATTTTCTCCATATACAAGACTAAAGTAAAATTGCATTACGTATATGAACCAAATATATAGTTTAACATACCTGATATTATTAGATAACCTGTTATAACTTACCACTTTTATAAAGCTAATAAATATATATTGAGGGATTGTTAGCAAAACCTTTTTCTTTAGATATTTAAGCTAGCATGGATTTCACCAATAACTTCTTTATATACATATAAATACAGAATCGAACTAAAAAATGTCCAAAAGTTCATATAAGATACAAAGTTTTATTTGCTCATAATAAAACGAGTTCAAAAATTAGTAAGAAAATTAAAAATCTAATATTAGGCCCGTAATGCACAATATTGAAATTTGTAATAGTAATTAAAAATACTTATCCAATCACTCAAAAAATTCAGAATATTTCCAATCACGCCAAAAAATAAATAAATGAATTAGTAGTTATAGCGTTTGATTAATTGATTAATAAAAAGTATAGTAAATGAATATTTCCAATCACTCCAAAATAATTTTCCTATAAATAGTACAATTAAATGAAAATAATAAGTAACCATGTTGAATTTTTACTTTTTCATAGGGACAAATTTTTTTATAATAGGAGAATTGATGGAAATTGTGCAGCTACAGAAATTTAAACTTGGGTGCTTATACTTTATGTCCTACATTTATATTATAAGCTCACACTTGGAGACATGTGACTTTGTATTTAAAAAGTAAAGAGGTGTGTACCAAGGACAAACATGTGAAATATAGTTTTAGTTCAAGAATAAGGATCACAATGAAGAGGGGAAATGCATGTACCATTGTGAGTAAATACAATAATCTATTTCCATGTATCCATACGGATAATAGGCCTCTAAAAAAATTATTCAAACACCATGAACCCGACTACTCCATCCATAACAAAATATATAGCATCCATTAATAATAAAAAAATATGTTAAATGGATTGGACTATATTTAGTAGTGGAAGGATAATGATCCATATAAAATCTAATGGACACTTTAAAATTTTCAATTGGATTATTTAGGATAAATTAAAAATTTCTGAAGGGTTTACGTGGTTAATTACACTAAAGTTCACAAATGAGTTATAATACTTTGATAAAAGATATTGTGATAAAATTTTCTACTCACTATCAATATACATACAATTAAGCAACACTAATTCACTTAGCAATGATTCTTCCACACAATGACCTCAAAAGTATTAAACGCTAATGTATTAATCAATTTAGTAAATTCTACAATAAAATTCTACATCTAGTAACTTTACACGCAAGATAAAGACTGATGACTTACAAATTCATATCTCTATGTCTAGTAGTCTATGTATATGAAATTGAATAAAAATGTAACACTTCAATCATATTAACTACTAATGTCTTGGTCATGTTCATAGCTTATCAAAATAGTTCTTTGTCTGGCAACTGAATTAATAAGATGAAGATATATGAACTCTTAAATATATTTTTATGTCTAATAGTCTATGTTAACAAGTTTGAGAATTATAAAGTTATTCAATTAGTTATACGTCTAACAACTAACATGACAACATACATAAAATCAGAATTATAACAAGGATTTCTCATATAATTTCATTCACAATTATACAATAAGATGATTACACTCAAAGTAAGCATTAAGCACATACACAACTCAAAGGAATCAAAACCTCATGAATTAACATAAAACTGAATCAATATGCATACATCAAGCTCATACTCATCCAATCCTAACAATAAAGAACTTAGCTAATCATAGTAACTAAATACAAGCAAAAGTGAGAAGAAATACAACTCATGAGTGATTAATTACCATTCTAATGAGCATGGACTAGCTCCTCTAGTGCTTATACATTGCTTCTACAACTCTAAGGGAACTAAACTCGCCTAAAAACTAATATATTATTGCATTACAAGTGTATTGCCACCCTTAATAAAACCAAGTTAAACCCCTTAAATAGTGTCTGAAACTTGACTTCCACGCTGAGCGCATCGCTTCGACTAGCCAAGCTCGACCTTTTAGCGCACACCTTGCACTCAACACACCTCTATTTTTTGTTGGGCGCAAGATTGGCGCTTGGCATATCCGAGGCAGAGGCTAAATGTTGAATTGTGTAATTAAATTTGCCCAACATGGGTTTGCGTTGGGTGCCGATTCTTTTGTCGCCTAGTTGGCTTTGGCGCTAAAAGTATGTATCAATTGTTGTTTGATACGTTGATCTTAATTCATGTGCTAAGCTTGTGTGAACTTTGCCTAAAAACTTAGCTTTTTTAGTTGTTCCTTCGGATTAAGCCTACACAAACACTTCAAAGGAGATATTTGGTCATTTAACAAAATTTTATCATTTAAGAGCATAAAATTAGTAGATAATTTATGATCATTTTAACACTTAACACATGGTCAAACATGAACGTCAACTGAAGTGTAAGGCATATGTCAGGATTTCGAAATTTAGGCTTATATCCAGTTTTTGGATTGGTTTGTTTCCAAGATTCGGAGTTAGGCTCATTTCTCCCTTTTGGGATTAGTTAGGGTCGGATTAAGATCCAGATTTTGGGTCCCAATTTTAAGGCCGAGTTCATGTCTCTATTCAAATGTTGGGCCTTTGTCCCGATTTCGCATTTTAGGTTGGTCCTAGGTCCCGATTTTGAGGTGGGCCTAGGTCGTGAGTTCACATTCATACATGTGTCTCAATTTCTAGGCCGACTAGGATTCTTATTTTTGGGTCTGATCTATGTCTAATTTTTTGGGGGTCTAGTTTAAGTCCTTATTTCGGAATTCGACTTGGCTCCCAATTTCTTGGTTGGGCTTAGGTCTCGATTTCTGGTTCAATCTTCGATTTTAATTTCCGAGTCAAATAGGGTCTCGATTTTAAGGTCATGCATATATATGCCTCAATTTTTAAGTAGAACATGACCAAGGATTTCTTGCTTGGATCTGAGTCTAATTTTTAGGCCAACGCTGAGTCCTAATTTTAACGTTAAATGTGAGCCCTAATCTTGGAGTTGGGCCACTATGACAATTTTTGGGTCGAACATGAATGTTGGTTAGATCCAATTATTACCGTCAAAGGAAAAAATTGAAATAAAAATCTAAGATATCATACACTTTGGAATAGGTTAGACATCTATCCATAAAAGTTGATTAATGGATGTGTTGGATTGAGTTGGATTTGTTACATAGATTTTAAGTACATAAAATTGGGTCAATTATTTTATTTTATCCATTCCATTATAATCCAACTCAAATTCATTCAATTTTGTAATAGTCAATACATAAGAAAAAAATACATGAATAATATATATAATTTGTTGCAGCAAAATTGACTAGGAACTATATTTAAAAAAATGATTATATATATTTTGAAAAATTAAAAAATTTGTAAAAGAAAAATAAAATTATGGGGGCGAGTGTCATCAATACTCTCACCGCCCATCAATTATATTGTAGGTATTTTTACAAGTACATATTGGTACACGTATTTTTATCATCTATATAATCATGAATGAAAAATTAAATTTAATACCGAAGGGTTTTTATAATTCAAATAAAATAAAAATTACTTTTCATTTTATAATATATATTTAATAAAAAATTAATTTAATATTAGACAACTAGTACACAATTATAGAATTCAGTCGGTATTTGGAAATATTTTTTGCAAAATTAGAAAAAGTGAATGGAGAAATAATAAGTTAATTTAGTAATTATACCATTTAGTTCATGAAAATGTTGTCTATCTCATTATTATAATAGAAATACTCTTATAAATAGTAGATAGCAAATGGAAAATATAATTTAATAAAAATGTTTCTATTTATATAAATTAGAGATTAATTTCCTTAATTTCATGAAAAATGAAAATTACGTGATTTAGATTTGTTTTTAAAGATGACATTGATGCATCTACAAGGCAAGTTGTAAAAAACGGCTGTGACAAGAGAATGAACACACTCAAATTTTATGGTATAAAAATAAAATAAAGATTGTAAAAATACCACACAAAAAAAGAATTAAACTTATTTTAAATTATAATTAGATTTAGAACTATAATTATCATATATTTTATATTTATTTTAGATTATCTCCATCCTCCCAAATTTATTTTCATAATAATATAAAAATTGGAAATTAATTGTTGACAATTTTTTTTGGTTTCGCATGGGTATCCTTGCACTGGAGGCAATCCTGTCCGAGCCGGGAACATCCACATATATGTGAGACTAACTCTCTCAACAGAGATTTTTTTCCATCCACAAGACTCGATCCCAAGACCTTACTTAAGGGGAATCAAACATGTATCACTTGAACCAACGTCCGTTAATAATTAATTGTTAACAATTAATATTATATTACATTTTTAGTAATATATTTATACTAGGAATGTAATACAATAAATGAAGAATAAACAAATGGAAATAATAATTATAATGTTGAATACAATTTGTTTTCCAAATTTATATTAAATAAACACTTCTAAAACACTTGTTTCAATTTGTATTTGTACATGCAAGAGGGTTATTCGAACTGTAAGTTCATACATATCTGCCACGCATTTCGAAGTTCTGGCATGGTAGACAAGTGTGGTAAATAGTTTCCTATTTATTCTTAAGAAAGGACATGTGTCAGTTACACTTCACCTTCTTTTGTTTATCTTTACAAAAGTAGTATAAATTATCATCAAACTTTGGACTTTAGAAATAGTGCAACCCATTACTGTTATACTAGATTGCAGTGATGGAGCTTAATGCTTCTCCTTATGACCTGAAAGCTGAACTTAAATCTTTTGATGATTCAAAACAAGGTGTGAAAGGCCTTTTTGATTCTGGTGTGACAAAAGTCCCTCGTATTTTTCATTCTGGCGAGTTAAACCACATTAATACTGTATCATCAATTGTCTCAAATTTCAATATCCCAATCATTGATCTTGAAGTTATACACTACCCAGCATTGCATGTCAGTATAGCTTCTCGAATTCGAAGTGCATGTCAGAAGTTTGGATTCTTTCTAGTGATCAATCATGGGATTCCAGTTGACGTGTTGGATGATATGATCATAGGGATTCGTAGGTTTCATGAACAAGATACTGAGGTAAAGAAACAGTTTTATACTCGTGATCATAATAATAAAGTTAGATATTTTTTCAATGGTAGCATGAGTGATATGTGTGAAGATCAGCCTCAACCCGCTAACTGGAGAGATACCATTGAATTTGATATATGTCCTGATCTTCCCAAGGCAGAAGAAATATCAGATGTATGCAGGTAATGCAAGACCTGCACATGTTGTATTGCTTTTAACCATGAGGTTTCTCATGGGTTTTTTGTTTGCATATGTGTTGGAACAGAATAGAACATATGACTTCTGTTACATGTTTATTGCATCTCATAAGGAGGAGAATATGCCATGAGAGTTAAAAAGTGATTTTTTTGTAACTTATCTTTTGCCTTTAATTTGATGAAATGATGTGTTTTTGCAGAGACATTGTGATTGAGTATTCAAACGTATTAAGAGAGTTGGGCTATACAATATTTCAGTTATTGTCAGAGGCTCTTGGCCTTCATCCTTTTTATCTTCAAGAGTTGGGTTGTGCTGAATCACTTCATATGATGGGTCATTACCTTCCTCCATGCCCTGAACCTGAATTAACTATGGGCTCTATGAAACACACTAATAGTGGCTTCATCAATATACTTTTGCAAGACCAATTAGGTGGTCTTCAAGTTCTTCATGAGAATCAATGGGTTGATGTTCCTCCTGTATATGGTGCTCTTGTTGTAAGCATTGGAGATCTTCTCCAGGTAACTACTCCAAGTTTTTGTTTCCTACTCATGTTTACTGTTGAGAAAGCACACAAATTACCAAATCAATAGTGATTCTAAAAAAACTTTACTGTCTGGGTTTATGTTTGAGTGAATTTAATGGTGCAAAGAACTACTCTTAGTTTTACTTAACCCTATTTTCTCTCTAATAATCAACTTTGAGTTCTCTCTACAAAACATTTCCAATTGGATCTTCAAGAAAATCCAAATCAATCTTCATCCTATAGTCATCTTCTGTCATGTGCTATATTGACCATGCAAACCCATTTTCACAATACTAGTCTTAATATTCCATGTAGGACTTTGGTTCTCAACACTCACCACCCATGTCTTTTATAAAATGTTTCCTTGATATAATACCCAATTTGCCTTGTTTACCTCAACCTCTTCTACGTAAACAGCATTACCAAACTCCACGGCCAAAATTGTGCATTTGACTCTAGCACATAGGTTATATCAGCTAATAGTTTTTGGGTTTTCTTATAAAAACATTCAGAAGAGAACAGCTTTTTACACTTTACAAACCACGTCAAAGACTAAAGATAGTTTATCTCTCTTTTTATCTCCAACTAATCGAAAGAAAATTGCTTTTTCCTACATATAAGAACAACATGGTGACAATTTACATTGCTAACTTTTATGTCTGGTTTGTTAAACACCTAAGACAAGAATGGACACGTTATTTATTTAGTAATTACTTTGATCTAGCACTAATGCACATGATCCAATTAGAACTCCGCAACAGTTAAGTGTGCTTGAGCTAGAGTAGTACTAAGATGAGTGACCTCTTGGGAAGTCAAATATTGTTGTTTGTGTAGCTTGCAACAATTTTGAATAGCACGAGGTAATTTTTAATGGCTGAGTCATGACCAGGTCGCTCTCTTTAAGACATTTTGTGGTACTGCTAAAATTGTTGAAGCAGACTATCAACCACACCGTACCCAAGATAAAACAACCAAGTTCTCTGTTATACGATTTTTTACTGCATAATCGTTCTCGAATACACCCACACTACTGACTACCAGTGTGCCAAATCTTACGTGTCACGGAAAGAAATAGGGAGAAGATTGCCTGAAATGCGTCGGCGAAGTATTAGGGGAGAAAGAAAAGTTAAGAGAAAACACCTTCAACTTGAGATGTGAGTTATAATGAGGGAGAAATTCTCTATTTATAGCATGAGGCCTCCAACAGATCCCCATCCGATAGCCCAAAACGGTAACCCAATCTCAAACGATCACATGATCCGACGGCTAGAAACTTTCTCCATGCGGATCACCCGAGATCTCCTCCTCCCACTCTTCAACCGTGTGGACTAAGTCTCACACGTGTGGCATGCGTGTGTTGACTTGGTTAACACACGGTCCAAGCCCAAAAAGGGACCCAAAATAAAATAAATTTTTTATTTAAAAAGAATATTGGGCCCAAGCCGAACACGAGCCGAGCCGGATGGTGGCAGAGGTGGTGGTGTGCACGTGTGGTGGAGTTTTGTTTGTGTGAGTCTTCACCCACCCACAAAACTCATTGTACTCCTTGAGACACAACCCAATGATGAAACTTAAGGCTTATAAAACCTTCAAACTTCCCTCCTTCGAGCAATGTGAAACTAGTAGTTTTTTCATTTCACAAATTCAAAAGTCACCATAGATAATATGCATTAAAACCACTTCAAAAACTCATCATTTTTTTAATAAATTCTAACACATGTGATATTCATATTCATCTTCGGTTGGTTTGTCAAGCAAAAAAGAGAATAGAATTAAAAAAGCTGAAATTTGTTGAGAATGTGACTGTCAATACATGACATGAAAATTAGCAGAAAAACGTATCTTCTCTTAATATCAGAGCCTTATGATTTATCTATGATCTTAGTATCTATTTCTCATGACCTTTTAAATGATCTTTCTTGCTTCTTGATTTCATTTCAACACAACCCTTAATCATCTTAACAACAACTATGCCTTAATCCTATTAATTGGAATTGGTTACATAATTCGAACACGATGTATTATTTTAATTGACCATTTATCATTATATTCATTAATTTTTTGTTGAGTGCAGCGAATGACAAATGAAAAGTTCATCAGTGTTACTCATCGAGTCACATCGCACTATATAGGCCCTAGAATTTCCATAGCAGGCACATTCAAAAGTTTGAGCAACACCAATGAGGACGAATCTAAGGTTTATGGTCCAATAAAAGAATTGTTGTCAGATGAAAACCGAGAAATTTATAAGGACGTTACTATTATGAGAGATCTTTGGACAAATTATTACAAAAAATGCATTGATGAGGAGTCTATGCTGCTACCTTTCAGGTTTGAAGCAAATAACAAGGATTAGATCAATGCATCCTGATTATCATGTTGTTGGTTTTATTATGAACTTTATCATGGTCATATTGTTCCTTTGGCATTTCATATCTATTGAAAGTTAAATAAAAAGTGCTGGATTCTCATATGAATGCAGATTTACTCTCATTGTTAAATTGTTCTGTACCTGTTTCTACTTTTTTTTTAATTTGCACATCTTACCAACCCATGCATCCGATGGCAATAAAAAATTATAGGAAAAAGAGAGATCAATAAGTTTACTAAGACTAACAAGTAGGAGCGATACTTATTGGAAAGAACAATTATGCATCCAAAAAAGTTGAGTTTTTATCCAAAAAAATTATAATACTCTTAGTAGTATAAAAAATATATTATATAATAGTTTGCTAACCACCAAATTTGTTGATAAAATTTGTCTCAAAAGAATTATAAAAGTATCTTATCCACCTAGCCTCGTAGGGTATTAAGTTGATTGACAAACATTCACTAAATTGGGTAATAAGAAGGTTTGTTTGAAAAGTTGTTTAATTAAAAGTAAGAGTAATTATTGATTTGGATCTCTAATTTTTTTTGTGGGTCCTAATTTAATAAATTTAACGATGGGTCATGTTAGTTCTTCTATCATATTGATTTTGTTAACTGTAACATATTGCTCGCGTAACATGTTAAGTGTTGATGTAACATCTGTTGGATGGTTCTACGTGAACAAGTTATCATGTTATCAAGCAAAGTTTTTTTAAAATTTTTCTCCTTACAAAACGACATCATTTTTCAATAAAAAAAAATAAAGTTTTAATAAAATTTTATTTTATTTTTAAAATATGATAACATTTTTAATAAAATAATTTTTTTTTATAATTTCTAAATTTTTTAAAAATAAAATCTTCTCTTCATCTTTTCCACCTCATACTTTTCACCACATCTTCTCCATAATCTCATCCAAATCCTTCACCTTATCAACATTTTTACCTCTTTCCTTCTCTTCTCATCCAAAATATTATTTTTTATTTCATATTGCACATGAATCTTCTAGATTGGCTCGTTACAACAAGAAACCTACAATAACTTCCAGGGAGATTCAAACAGCTGTGAGGCCTGTGTTGCCTGGTGAATTGGCTAAGCATGCTGTCTCCGAAGGAAACCAAAGCTGTTACCAAGTTTACAAGCTCTTAGTTCTAAAATCCTCTTCTTTTTTTATTAGGTTCAAAAAGAATTGGCAAATCGTTTTTTCTTGACCTCTTGTGTATGGAGATTGTTGGTTATAAGACCGTATGTTGTAACAAGTAGTATCTTTTTCCAATGAAACGAATATATTTTTCAGATTTGTTTGAGTTCGGCGTTGTTTAGTTCAACAGTTCTTTTCAAGATTCTTGACTTATCCAATCTAATACAACTACAATTTTATTCGATTACTGATTTTTCTTTGTGCACCATTTTATGTAGGACCTAATTCTTTGTTAAATTTTTATTTTGCTTGTCTATTGTCCAGGATTAAGTACCTACAAAAAATTTCATGAAGAAAAATTTTCACTAACAAAATGGACGCATTACTCTTAACCTTTATACTCCATCGTGTGTTGTGTTTTTCTACAAAAAAAAATTAACTGTCAGGATTTATTGTTTCTAATGTAACTTACGATAAGGGAGTCAGATTTCTGTTAGAAAGTTTGTAATTCAAAGTTAGTTGGAATTTAGTTAGAACTTACTATTTTTAGAAAGCTGTTAAGTTAGTTATTCTATAAATAGTAATGTGTATAAATAACTCATTGAATTGATCATTGAATGTAAGTTGCTTACATACAAACACTATTCTATCTTCCATTACAATCTCTCTAATTTCCTTATCTCTAATTCTTCTTCTTTCTGATTCTTCTGCATTTCTTTTCTTTGTTTTCAACATTTGGTATCAAGAGCTTTAAAGATCCAAAAATCACCCTCTATTCTGCTGCAAAGACATGGCACAAACCACTGGAAATTTCGCAACAAACTTACCAGTCTTGGATGGATCGAATTGGGCAAGATGGTGTATCCAGATGAAAGCCATTTTTGGCTACCAAGATGTGGCTGAAATTGTAGAAGATGGTTTCTCAATTCTGGAGGAAGGAGCTACTGAAGTTCAGAGGAATGAATACAAGCAAAGTAAAAGGAAAGACTACAAGGCATTGTGCATCATTCACCAAGCAGTTGATAATGCACACTTTGAGAAGATTGCAGGTTCTGCAACTTCTAAAGAAGCTTGGGAAACCCTTGAGAAGCACTATGCTGGTGCTGCTCAATTAAAGAAGATAAGATTGCAGACCATGAGGAGAAAGTATGAACTTATGCAAATGGAGGAAAGTGAGAAAATTTATGAGTTCTTTACAAGAATAATCACTCACACCAATAGCATGAAGTCATGTGGAGAAAAGATGGATGATGCCACAATAGTAGAGAAGATTCTAAGGACAGTGGCACCAAGGTTTGATCATGTTGTGGTGGCCATTGAGGAATCAGGTAAAGTTGAAATGATGAAGGTTGAGGAGCTTCAGGGGTCACTTGAGGCCCATGAACAGAGAATGAATGAAAGGGGAGCAGACAGATCTTCTCATCAAGCTTTGCAGGCTCAAACATTCAAGAAAGGACCTCAATTTGCAAAGACTTTCAACAAGAACCGAGGAAAAAGCTTTGAACAGAGAAATGGTTCAAGAAAATTCTCACAAGGTAGCAATGACATCAATAGAGATGGAGGAAAACAGGCCAAGACTTGGAAGAAAAGGATAGACATGAAGAGAATTAGGTGCTTTAACTGTGACAAAATTGGACACTTCTCATCTGAGTGTCAAGCACCTAACAAAAATCATCAGTATGGAAGGCAAGAATCAGAAGCTAACCTTGCCAAGGAGGATGATGAAGACTCAGGTGATATTGCTGTTCAATTAATGATGACAACAAGCAATCTGAATACAGGAAGTGACACATGGTATCTAGACTCAGGATGCTCCAACCACATGACATGAAAGAGAGAATGGTTGGTGAATTTTGATCCAACAAGGCAGA
>NC_032015.1:8722255-8722631 GCF_001865875.1 Lupinus angustifolius | reverse complement strand
AGAGCATACATAAGTGATGTACTATTTGTTCCTGAGATGAAGACTAACTTGATCAGCATTGGCCAGTTGCACGAAAAAGGACTCACTATGCAGCTACTGAATGGCTTTATGACAATCTATGATGACCAAAAGAGGAAGATCTTGAAAGCTCCACTAACAAGAAACAGAACCTTCCAAGTCAAGTTAGGAGCAGGGAATTTTAAATGCCTGAGTGCAATAACCAAGAAGGATGAAACATGGTTATGGCATCTGAGATATGGTCACCTCAACTTCAGAGATCTTGGATTGCTAAGGTCAAGAGAAATGGTAAGTGGTTTGCCAGAAATCAAGGTTAAGCAACCTGATTGTGAAAGCTGCATCACAGGAAAATTGACTA
>NC_032015.1:8718040-8722155 GCF_001865875.1 Lupinus angustifolius | reverse complement strand
ACCAGCAAGACTTAGTGAATTCGAGATGCTAGCAGATGATGCAGTTACAGAAGAAGGTGACTTAATCCACTTTGCACTCATGGCTGAAGCTGAACCAATTACCTTTAGTCAAGCAATCAAGGAAGAAGTCTGGATCAGTGCTATGGAGGATGAGATTAAGTCAATTGAGAAAAACAATACTTGGGAACTAGCTAATCTACCAATAGACAAGCATCCTATTGCTGTAAAGTGGGTATACAAGGTAAAGTGCAGGCCTGATGGAAGCATCTCCAAACACAAAGCCAGATTAGTGGCAAAAGGGTATATGCAAAGGGAAGGATATGACTACTCAGAGGTGTTTGCCCCTGTTGCCAGATTTGAAACTGTAAGGCTAATTGTGGCTTTGGCAAGCAGAAATGATTGGAAGTTGTGGCAGCTTGATGTCAAGAGTGCCTTCTTGAATGGGCCTCTTGAAGAAGTTGTGTACATCACTCAACCTCGTGGATTTGAAATAGCAGGGAAAAAGGACAAAGTGCTAAGGCTTAGAAGAGCTTTGTATGGATTAAAGCAGGCTCCCAGAGCTTGGAATAAAAGAATAGACTCCTTCCTAGCTTCAATTGGCTTCACCAAATGCACAGTAGAACATGGAGTCTATGTATGCATCACTGCAACAAATGAAGTGATCCTACTATGCCTATATGTAGATGATCTGGTCATCTCAGGAAGTAATGAAGATGAGATCATGAAGCTAAAGGGAAAGCTTAACTCTGAGTTTGAAATGACAGACTTAGGAGAATTGGCATACTTTCTAGGAATTGAATTTGTAAAAACAGATAAAGGAATCATAATGCACCAGAGGAGATATGTGACAGAAATTCTGGAGAGGTTCAAATTGCAGAAGAAGGTTGAGCTGATTCACTGTAAAACAGAATTGCAAATTGCAGATGTCATGACAAAGCCATTGAAGGGGGATAGATTTGAGAAGATGAGGACAATGCTAGGTGTGGTTAAAGCTTGAAGCAATGTGGCTTGGTTGAGGGATGATGAATCGTGATTTTTTCATTTTCCTTGTGTGTGTTCTTAAAACAACTTGCTGTATGAAACTTTGAATTAAGGAAGGATGTTAGAAAGTTTGTAATTCAAAGTTAGTTGGAATTTAGTTAGAACTTACTATTTTTAGAAAGCTGTTAAGTTAGTTATTCTATAAATAGTAATGTGTATAAATAACTCATTGAATTGATCATTGAATGTAAGTTGCTTACATACAAACACTATTCTATATTCCATTACAATCTCTCTAATTTCCTTATCTCTAATTCTTCTTCTTTCTGCTTTTCTTCTTTCTGATTCTTCTGCATTTCTTTTCTTTGTTTTCAACAATTTCTCCATCTCCTTTACCATGTCCTCAAGGGACAGGTCAGACCAGACTTTGCTTAAACAAACCCAGCCTATATAGCACATAGGAGTCTGCGTCTGGCCTGTTAACCTGTTTAAAAAAATTTCAAAGCCTAGGTCTGGCCTGTTTAAAAGTCTTGTCTGACCTATTAGCCTGTTTAAAGACCTATTATACTATATGCTCTTGAAATAGGCTACCATGTCTACATTTTAATGAGCTTATAGACTTATTTTTAGTTAGGCCCATTTAATTCTAATAATTAAATTATATTTTTATATACATTTTTATATTAATATTAAACATATATAATAATATGTTTATATTAAAATAGTATAATTTCAACATTCTTATATAATATAACTAAATAGGCCGGCCTGTTAGGCTTTATAGGCCTTTTAGGTGGCATAAAGTCTGGCATGTTAAGCTAAATAGGCTTTTTAGAAAGCCTGAGCCTGGCCTGTTCGTGAAAAAAACCTAACCTAACTTGTTATATGCTAGATAATAGGCCCCTGATAGGCGGCCTAGCCTGTTTCCACCCTTACCAGTCCTACGGCCCACATGATTTTTTGGTTAAGCAATAAAGAAGAAAGCTCCAAAAGCAATCAATATGAAATAAAAAATAATATTTTGGATGAGATGAGAAGGAAAGATATGGAAATGATGAGAAGGTGGATGACTTGGATGAGATTATGGAGGAGATATGGTGAAGAATATGTGGTGAAAAAGATAAAGAGAAGATTTTATTTTCAAAAAAATTAAATTCTTTATTTAAAATTATTATTTTTAAAAATGACATCGCTCTGTGAGGAAAAATTATAAAAAAAAACTTTCATTTGATGATATGACAACTTGGACATGTAGAATCATCTAGTAGATATCACATCAACACTTAACGTGACACACAAGCAAATATGATATAGTTAATGAAGCTGAGATGACAGAAGGACTAACGTGATTCGACGTTAAATTTGTTGGGGACGAAAATGTCATTTAAAAATTTTTAGGGACTAAATTGGTACCCGAGAAAAGATTAGAAACCAAAATGGATAATTCTCTAAAAGTAAAGAGGAAGAAGTTAAAGAATATGAATTGAATGGGAAAAAAACTATATTTTTGGTTTCCAATAGGTATCATCACACTGAAGGCAATCATGTCTGAGTTGAGAACATCCACATGAATGTGAGGCTAACTATTCTAGTGAGTATTTTTTCATCCACAAGACTTGAACCAAAAACTTTGCTTAAGGGAAATAAAACATGTACCACTTGAACCAACACTCATTGAATTAGACTTTATAATTTTTATCCTCTAAATATCTAATATTTTAATAATTAATCCCATGAATTTCTCAACATCAATTCTTATCTATTTATTAATTCCTCACTAAATAGATTAACAATTGAAATAATCAATCGCAATACCTTGAACAATTGAAATAATCAATCACAATACCTTGAACAATTGGATATTTAATGACTAGTTCACCAATTAATGTCACTCATAGAATTAATGTTATTGAATGAATTAGATTAAGTATTCATATATGAAATTCTCATTATACATTCAAAAAATGTTAAATCATAATTTGAGCGATAAGCCAAACAAGCATTAGATAAAAGAGTATATATAAAAAAATGGAAAAGTATTGCAATTAGCTTAAGATAATTATATTTGATACATCAAATTTAAATAATTGTATCTAATCCGAAAATGAATGAGTTTAACTCATTTTTATGGAAATTAAACCAATATCTTCAATATGTTGAATATTATTCTATCTTCTAGATAATGTGTAGATGATTGCATGTTGTTTGCAATCCTGATTTCATCTGATCACAACATTTTGTTCCATATTTATCGCAATTTCAATAAGTACTCTATTGATTATGTTTATATTTTGAGTTAACAGATTTAGCATGCTTTACATACCACAATCTTGCTTTTTCACGCTTTATATTTGGAATGATATAAAAATTGATATAATAGGATTTGTTCAACTATTTAAGTCGAGGAATATATGAATTATAATTATGTAAACTTTTAGAGTAAAAAATATTCAATTAACTCTGTTATCTAAAATAATTTTTTGTACTTAATAATAATAATAATATTACATAATTTCTCCTTTAACTTATGTATTGCTTACTAATTCTTCTTACAACATACAAAGTGGTGAACTAGGTGCATCATAAAAAATGTGTAGTAAAACTAATATAAAAAAAGTGATAAGAAACGCATACTCTTATTGTGTATTAGGTAACTAGAGTAAGATTTCGTGTGAAATTGTAGCTACTTGAGTAAAGTGGGAAGTTCAAGCAAAGCCTAAATATGTTGTCTGGCTATAGTATATCATTAGGATTGGATGTTTGGAATTAATGCAGAAATTGCTTTTCTATTTCGGATGGCTTGTTGATGTTGGTCTAAAGTCCAACGGTTTTTGATAACTAGTTTTGGTGTTGGGAACAAGCGAACAATCAATTGTGTCTCAGTCCCTGAAAATGCTAAGCAGCTACCAAAATATTATTAGAAAATAAGGATTACATACACTAGACACCCATGGACCCAAGTGTCGATGAAGTGTTTTTATTTGATGCTTATATCTGATGCTCATAATAATAAGGGACTTGAGTCCTGAATATCTCATTCCTTAAGAAATCTGTACAAGAATCTCTACCTTAGTGAATATATGACTTCATCTTGCTCAATTCCTAATTCTCTTTGTAAGTATCAGAGTGCAACT
>NC_032015.1:8698485-8717940 GCF_001865875.1 Lupinus angustifolius | reverse complement strand
AAAATATTAGAACATTGTCCCATTTTTTTTATTTTTAAGTGAGCCGTCCGGTTTACTTCCCGGGTTAATCCGGTTTAACCGGGTTTAACATGGTCGGACCGGATTTTTTCCGGTTCAAAGCGGTCCAACTCTCATTCGGTTAAGACGGCAAACCAGAGCCGTTTTCAAGTCCGGTCAGCGGTCAGACCGGTCGAACCGTCCGGTCCGGTCCGGTTCCAACAACACTGCTATTAGGACTTAAGGAAATGAGAAAAGTTTAATCAAAAGGCTAGTCTATTAGGTAGGAGAGTCACATGGCTTAAGTATCACATTGAGTTTTTTGTTCTACTCAATATGATACTCCTAACATTGTTGCTCCCTTTAAGGGTCAACGTCCACGACGACTTTCACTTTATCAACACTGACCCAATGGTAATCCTTTCTCTTTGGTGGTTTTCACTCACCTATCAGTATTTGATAATGTACCTTAATCTAGCCTATAGGTACCTTTTATGTAACACAACTCTCAATGAAAGCACCAATTGTTAGGATTTAAGCACATGATAAGAGTCCAACACAAAAAACTAGTCTATTAGGTGAGAGAGCCTCATGACTTAAATACCACATTGAGTTTCTTGTTCTACTCAATGTGTCACTCCTAACAATTACACTCAACTTCATGAGTTTAGTGAAATTGCATAAATCATATACTTTTTCCTATATATGCATAAACCCCTTAATTTATATACATACATTACATTAACTACATTTGTATGAGAGATAAGCACAATATTTTAAATAAAAAATACTGATAAATACAATTAAGTTGAACAAAATATGTTATATTGGAGAGAAAAATTCAAATAGTATATGAATCAATACATCTTCATTATTTTTATTTAATTACAATAATATAAGAATGATTTAACCAATATCTCCTTAGAATTATTGATGCATTTTGTAACGAACCAAAAATAATGAAGAAACCTTGATTCTTATATTATTTAGACTGTCTCCACAGTATATCATATTTTATTTAATTTTTAATTACAATCATCACATCTTTTTTGTTTAAAAAATTACATGTATTTCTCGTGCAAATGAGGTTAGTGTAATGTACGTATATAAATATGAGTGGTTTGTGTAAGTACAAAAAAGAGAAGGAAGATTTGTATAATTTCATTAAAGTTCATGAGTGTCAATGTAATTTATGTAAGTATCATAGTGCGACTAAGAGGGGGTGAATTAGTTGTCTTAAAATAATGACCGTTTTTTCTGCAAAATCAAAGTTAAAGTGCAGCGGAACAAAATGCAGAAAATAATAGGAAATAAAATGAAAGAGATAAGGAGAAGAGAGTACACAAAGAATTTTTATACTGGTTCACCTTCTTGTCCACCGAAGGCTACGTCTAGTACTCTTGACACACAAGAGATTTTCCACTAAGAATTATGAGTTGCAATTACAATATCTCATCCCGAGATCTCTATGTACCTTACACACTCCCTAATTATTATACCATTGGAAAACCCCTTTTCCAAGTGAATCAATTCCCTTTCTCTTCACACCCCGTGAAAGAAATAATTCTTTTACAACAATGAAGAATATTCAACTATGGCAGATTGCCTTTACAAGTATGAAACTTATGTAACTTGCAATCCAAACTCTGAATATATATAGAAGTATATAATGCTCTTTGTAAAAGTCTTTGAAACGCTTGAAGCAACTTTTTAAAATTAACTTGAAAGTTTAAGAACAAGTTGCAAAAAGTTCAAAGATAAATTCTAAGAAAAAGTGTGAGAGCTTTTGAGAGTTTGAGAGAAAATTGTATGAAAGTTGTGTTTGTTGTTTGTGTGAGAGTTTAGAGCCTTTATATAGAGTTTACAAACACCCTTTGAAGGTTTCTGAAAGTGTATGAGTTGTTTGGAGTGAAGATTTCGTTTGGAGTGAAGACCTTTCACTTTGAAATTTGAAAAACACTTCCAACAGCTCTCAGTAATGGGTTACTCATTTGAGTAATGGGTTACTCAAACTTTCTGTCCACTTGAAATTCGAATTTTATATTGAGTAATCGGTTACTCACTTTGAGTAATCGGTTACTCAAACTCTCTGTCCAACAGATACTTAAAAGTTATTTTGAGTAATCGGTTACTCACTTTGAGTAATGGGTTACTCAGCTTTCAAAAATCAGTTTTTCAGTTGGATAACTCTTTTCTCACACATGTAACCTGTTACTCAATGAAGTAACCTGTTACACACTATTTTTGAAAAATGTTTTAAGTCTTTTAAAAGTGTCTCACATTTTCTAAAAAATAGTTTGAGCAATTATACTTATATATACTTAAGAGTTTAGGATAGAAGTACTTACAAAGACTTAATCTAATGTCTTGAAGCTTTATCTTCGTTTGTCTTCATAAGTCATCTTCCTTTTCTTCTTTTTGGTGATGTTGGTGTCTTCATCAAAACCGTGCCAAGGTCAGGAGCAAGATCTTCTTCACACTATTTACCTTAACTACATAAGAGTTTTCTCCCCTTCAGCGTAAGCCTTCTGAGTATTTGACAATTTTACCAAGAGCCTAGTTCTTCAAACTTGTAGTGCAACTTTCCGTACCGTCATCAAATGGAATATGCCGCCTAGTCACTTATTGTTAGGAAGTCTTTCGATATATAGAACCTCTACACAAAAGTTCACGAACAATCATCCTCTTCAATACTCAGTCAAACCGAATCTTAGAGCTTCATTTGAAAGCTTCAACCGCTACCACCATTGTCTACTCTAACAATCTTAATTCAAAAGAACTATCATACTCCATCATAAGGAGTATATCCACAATACACACCTTGCGTGAGTGCTAACTAATGTTTGTGTCACATCCTTGCATCTAAACTAATGTCCACATCACACTCCTGCATTTCTACCAATGCTCGTGTTACACCTTGTATCAAAGTCAATACCTATGTTACACCCTACATCAAAGTCAGTCAGCGTCTGTGTACTTTTGTGGATCTGCTAACAATTAATATCCTTCAATATGACGCCTCAGACATGCCATTAGGATATATCACTTCTCATCTCAAATGAGATAATTGTCTCAACATCTAGAGATATATTGTTAACACTTGTCTCAAGGCCAAACTCAAGAGCTGAATCCTTATCTTCACCTTGATCCTATTTTAGTACATGAACTTCTGGGCGTTCTAGATCAACATATATTGCCTCCACCATAATTTCACCATGTTTTCTTCTCCTTCAACTCAAATACTTTATCTTTGTGTAGTACCTTTGACACACCTTGTCTAGCCATCACGCCTTCACCCTATTTAACCATAACCTAGTATTTGGGTCAAGAGTCATCTACCAATTGACTCTAATACTAATTGTTGGGAACAAGTGAACAATTAAATAGTAAAAGAGTATAGAGAAAAGAAAATAACACAAGGGGTTTGATAACGAGGTTCGACCAATTGCACCTACGTTCCCGTAAGTGCTGAGCGGTTACTAAGATATTATTAGAAAATAATTATTACATGCACTAGCACACCTATAGGTCCAAGTACTCATGGAGTGATTCTATTTGGTGCTTATAAGTAGAGATGGCAAAACGGGCCGCCAGACTCGTCTAGCCCGCGGACGCGGGCATGCCTACATTAGTTAACGGACAAAATTCAATGTCCTACCCGTTTTAAAACGGGCTAACAGGTTTGCGGGTGGCCCACAGGCATTGTTAAATAATTTAAAAAAATAAAAAAAATAAAAAAAATTCATATAATAAATGAAATGAAATTAAATAAAGTAGTTGAAGATAAAAAATTAACAAATTTTTTGATATTTTATATGAAGTTTAACAAATCACATTAGATTAAAAAAATTTAGGGATTAAAAATCACATTACATCGTAACTTATTTAAAATTTTCTTATTTTTTTTCTTAAATTATATTTATGGGCCGCCCAAGCCACCCGCATGCCCAATGAAAATGCCCGCAAACTTAGCGGGCAAAACGGGGAAATGGGCCTCCCATAAACTTAGGAGTTGGGACCTCTACTTGTAGGTGCAATTTCATTCAATGACATTGAGAGACACAAATATGCATGTGAGAAATGGGGGTTCTTAAAGGTGACCTAAGATATTTCTTCCCTCGGTTTTAGCTTATGCATGATGTTAATCCACCGTCTTCTTTTCGGGCACTTTGGCCCCATATTTTAGTAATTGTGCAAAGTTGGTCCTCAACAACAAGGCAATTACTAGAACACGTTGGTCCTCAATAATATTAGGCAATTACAAGAACACGTTGGTCATTAGTTACTAGGTTCCGTTAATTTTGGGAAAAAAGTTCAAACATATCAAAAAAGGTGGAAGACTTCTAGTAACACAACAATGAAAGCAATGCATTGGCTGAAACACACAACAAGAAACACAAGTGTTAGTGTAGTGAAAGAATTAGAGAATAGTGAGAAATGAGTAATGAGAAATTCAGGAGTATAGTGTGTACTATACTAAAGAATTCAAGAGTGTAGTGTGCATATACTAAAGATTTTGGGCATTCTTTTTAGTGCTTTGTAATACAATAATTGTAATAGATGAGGGTCCCAATGGATCCACTACATCTAGTACCTCTTGAAAAATAGCATATATAAATAGGATATTATAGTTATCCTTTGACATAATGGATTATTTTCATATATTATATCACGTGTTTTCCTTTATTATTTTGTTGTCTGAATAGTGAAAGCTTCCTTAAGACTCCAAAATTAAAGGGGCCGTTGATGAAACTTGGGGGAAGAATATGCTTTAGGAAAAAGATAAAAAAAAAAGAGATTTTTTTACTCGGATTTAATGTATTTTTTTAGATTGGATGTAAAATCAAACCATATTACACCATTTTAACTTACATAGTGATATGAAATAAATAAAATTTTGCACGCCCAGAAATAAGTTTGAGGAGAAATTTGTTTAACTAATACAACAAAATTGTAGATAAAAAAGAGACAAGTGTTCAAAGTATTGAATGGGGGAACACATCTTCTACCACTCTAAATACTATTATATTATTATAGGTCAGAAAATATAAAAATATTTTTTAATTCTTATTTTATTTTCCTTGTCAATCAAAAATAAGTGATACATGTACAAAAACTTTGTGACAGTAATGTGACTCTATTTCTTGTCGTGTCAACTAAACAGAGGAACCATATATTGGCTGTCATAGAAAGCTAAGATTCTAGTACACAACAATGGATGTTGTTGATGCCGGAAAATCTATCACCGGAACTCCAACTAATTATGACCGTTTTAAAGAACTTAAGGCCTTCGATGAATCCAAATCTGGCGTCAAAGGCCTTGTTGACGCCGGCATCACTCACGTCCCACGTATCTTCCTTCGTCCGCCGGAAGATCTCGCCGCCGGCAACTCAGTTTCCGGTGAACCAGCTCAGACCCAGTTCAAGATTCCAGTCATTGACCTCAAAGACATATCCTCCGGTGACCGCTCCGAGATGGTTGCCGGAGTCCGGCGTGCTGCAGAAACGGTGGGTTTTTTTCAGGTGGTGAATCATGGAATACCAACGAAGGTGCTGGAGGAGATGGTGTCGGCGGCGCGTGGGTTCCACGAGCTGCCACAAGAGGTGAAGGCTGAGTATTATACCAGGGAGCGGATGAAGAAGGTGAAGTATGGGAGCAACTTTGATTTGTATAAATCCAGATATGCAAATTGGAGGGACACTTTGTTCTGTGTGATGGATCCTGAACCTCTTGATCCACAGGAATTGCCCCCGATATGTAGGTAACCTTTTCAATCAACTTCCCTAATTAGGAATCTATGGTATGAACATTCAAAACTTTTTATCTATGTTACCCTTATACATGATTTACTTATATACTTGTTCATCATTTTTTATATTAATTTTATAATATATTTTATGGTGAATCTGATATGTGATATACGATATGGTGATTTTGGGAACGGATATGCCCCATGGAAGCATCTAAACAATTTAATTGGGGCCATATAATATATTTTGCAAATTTAGTTATATGCTAAGTTTTAGATAATCTACCTTTCAATGCTTTAAATTGTAGCGATTGTGGTCATTGTGATTATGGTTATTATTGTGGTCGTTGCAATATGAATTATTTTGTATGTAAAAGAATATATTTAAAATCGATACGGTCTGATATTGCCCGATGCGGTTATGTTGTGGCCTGATACGACCCAAATGTGGTCCAATACGGTTGCATTGTTGTCCGATGCAGTAATATTGGGAGATGCTATTGCAGGAATGAAACGATGGAGTATTCAAGGCAACTTCGAGTATTGGGGAAACATTTATTTCAGCTATTATCAGAAGCACTTGGACTCAACCATGACCATCTTGAAGGAATGGATTGTACAAAAGGCCACTTAATTCTAAGTCACTATTATCCAGCATGCCCTGAACCTGAACTAACTATGGGTACTACAAGGCACTCAGATCCTGATTTCCTTACAATTCTGCTTCAAGATCACATTGGTGGACTCCAAGTCCTGTGCCAAGATGAGTGGGTTGATGTTCCTCCTGTTCCTGGAGCTCTAGTAGTAAACATTGGAGATTTGCTACAGGTAATTCTATTATTATTCTCCTTTTTATTACTCACAGTGAAAGAAGTATAAAAATAGTATAAGAGTAGAAAAACATGTTTGTTTAAAAAATGTTGTACCATTGTGATCTAATAAAAATGTAAAAAGAAGCAGAAAGAGGGTGTGTGACTGAAGATAATTCATTGGACCCTATGAAAGTCTTCATACGGAAGATTTTCATGTTAAGCTTTCTTCTTATCTCTTTATGTGAGCAAAACACAATGCACACTTTGAACATTCCAGATATAGATGTGAATATTACATTAAATCAGATGATTTAGTAGTTCACACAGTATTGTAAATGTTCCCTTTTCTTTAGTACATATCCAATGGTCCATTTTTCAGCATAATCAAATCCTCAATAGTTAATACTATGATCCTCAACTTAGTGATAAAGAATTTTGAGCATGCATCATCTATTTTTGTTGTTCTTGAAAATATTCTATTAACTGTTTCTACAAATTGATGTTTTATTAGAATGGATCCATTAGGAATCGATCACAATAATTCAATACTAAGTTTTTCAATGGGTAGATGAAAAATTGTAGATGACTAATAAATTATGTGATCATCATTCAGCAGGACCAAAGATATAGTCCTGCGAACTTTTCTTGTCTGTGTTAAAGAACAATTATATGCTCACATTTGCTTGTTGAATTTAGTGACATTAGTGGAGTATGAACAAGTATTCTGCTAAATGGAATTTGCTATTGCAATTTTGCAGCTTATATCAAATGAGAAATTTAAAAGCGTGGAGCACCGTGTGCTTGCAAACCATAGAGGACCTAGAATATCAGTGGCTTGTTTTTTGACTCCTCATCTCTACCCAACAACTAGAGTATATGGCCCCATCAAGGAATTATTGTCACAAAATAACCCCCCAGTGTATAGGGAAACATCACTGCAAGATTTCATTGCTTACTATGATAACAAGGGACTAGATGGGAAATCTGCTCTTGACCATTTTAAGTTACTGCAATAAGTATGTATTTTGTAGAAATTGATACTTGCAATTAAAATGGTAGCTTGTAAAAATAAGAGCAGAATGACACTTTACTCTGTTTATATGTAGGTATAATTGTTGTATTACAAAATTTGTTATCATTTTGTTAAATTAAAAGTTCAGTGAAAATTGGCATGAACATATTATTTAAGGAATATATAAAAAGAAATTCAACATTGAGAAATTAAGTTAAACACTCATTACAATGTTAAAATTTCACATTTCTAAGATGATGTTTCTTTATTGCTCTTACCTATAAGGTGTTTGTCAAGTTGTGTCTCACTACATCCCCATGTATTAAATTGGTCAAATATTACATGTTTCATAACGATAATATATCCTAAAAAGGATTAGTTTGCTTCCAATGATAAAATAATGTTCTTGCAACAATTGTTTACCTTACGTTAAACTAAAAAACTATAAAGATTTTATCCACCCTAAGAAATTGGTGGTAGTGTGTACAAGAATATTATACCATCGTGAGTACATTATTTATAAATACTCTAATGCTAGTTTGAAACATGTTATTAATTTAATTCAACAACTTTTTTTTAAAGATTATATATAATCACCGTATTATATATCATTTATTTATATTAATTACTTAATAATTCAATGATCATGAAATGAATATGGATAATGCAATGAAAATGTAATTTTTTTTACATTCTACATTTTCTCACTGTACGTCATTTCTCAATTTTTGCGTTCTACATTTTCCCACTGTACATCATTTCTCAATTTTTACATATAAAAATTATTCCAGAATGATTATTTTTACCCATGTAAGTAAGCATATACAACTATCATTCACCTTATATCAACTTTCATAAGCATTTAAGGCAAAAGTGGAATTGCAAGAGAACTAGTGCAGAGTGCAGACGCAGGAATTACTACTAGGGTTTTAAAAAGGGTCTTCAACTCTTCACTCTAATCACGAAGAATCTTCAAAACCCATATATAAATGGTAAATTGAAGAAGATGGATCACCAATTAAGCATGGAGCATAGGGTTGCACAAGTGGAAGCAGCGAAACAGAGATGCAAGTGCGTCATTGATTCCATTCAACGGTTACCCGGTTCAACCAAGATCACTGATTCATGCATACGAACTCTTCTCAAATCTGCACGTGCTGAACTTGCTTTTCTCTCTCGCCCCTCTTCTTCTCTTGTGCCTCTCAGGTCACTCTTGTTTTTTTCTTCATCTTGAGTGAATTTCAAGTCTGATAAATGTTCTCTGTTTTATTCAACCCATAATTATAATATTTCTATGGAATTATTGAAACGAATGCAAATTTTAAGAAAGGGATTAATAAACTCTCAATTTAGTCTCCAGAAGAAGATTATGGTATCAGTCTTTGGAAGTTTTAAAATCGGCAGCCCGCTGAATGGGACTCCTAGTGAGGTTTCGAGAGGTTAAATGTACACAACCTTATCCCACAAACACAAAAGGTTGCTCCCAGGATTTGAACCTCTGACCTTCACGGCAGAGGTCACTAGGCAGAAATCTTATGTCACCAATTAAATGTTCGGAAGGTCCAATGTGGAGATATTTTAAATCCACCATGATTTAATTGGTAATAAGAAGAAACTTACAGTATCTATTTGGTGATGTCATACTCTTTTGAAATTTGAAGGACTGAATTAAGTGTTTTATCCTTTTGTGGATGAATGCTTAGAAGCTAATGTAATTGTCTCTCTGAACGTATGGAATTTCCTTTTAGATATGTGAGCTGTTGGATTTCGTTGAAGTTCATAGGAATTTGTAGAAGGTTAAGTGTTAGTTGAGGACACTGAAATTCATTGAGTGCTTCCTGATATTAGTCTTTTTAGTTTTCATACTGATGAAAGAGAGTATAATTAAGTTCTTAGTTGAAGGCGTGCAGCCTTTGCCAAGATCAACATCTATATAGAAGATTGTGTCCTTTAAACAACTTCATTTTGGGTCCGAAATCAATCTAATAAAAGGCTAGGAGTATGGTCTTAGTGTCATGCCACTTTCATGGCTTGAAAGGAATTGTAAGTTATAGGAATCTCTCAGACTCACCCTGTAATGGCTAATGGAATTCCCTGTAATTGCTAATTTAATTTTTTCTAGTGCCAATTAGTCAAGTAGTTGTCTATTACTTGGTAGAATTATTGTGACTTTACTCAGATGTAGTAGCTTCTATTTTGTTTTATTTTACCCTTTTCCAATCAAACCAAAAATATGTGTCTTATTTTGTTTGGATCATGTTTTTATTTGTAATATGAATACCTTGGTCAATGCTAACTATAGATGCTTTGATGCTTACTTACAATTACTGAGTATTACTCTTTGATAACAGTGTGAACATTGGGCACCTTGAGGCAGTTGTACATATTCTTCAGCAGCCTTTCATAACTGGTGTTTCTCGAGTTTGCAAGTCAGTGCCGCTCTTACCTTCAGTTAGAAATGACGAGAGACATGGTTCTTCTCTCAAAGACATCCATGTTGATGTAGTGTGTACCCTCAATAGGAAGCCCGTGTGGATTATAGTATCTGATAGAAATCCAAAGTACATCTCTTGGAATAGTTGTCACAGAAACAAGGGTTTAAAACTACGCATTCAAGAAGTCATTGCTGCTGCTCAATCTACTTTAACCTTAAGACCTTCCTCAATTATTCTTTTCTTTGCCAATGGGCTTGCAGACCATGTTTACAAGAAACTTCGAGATGAGTTTGGAGCATCTGAAATTGGGCTTGAGTTTTCTGTTTTCAGTTACGATACGTTAGAAGAAACAGGTGACTGGATAAATGTTATAGCAAGATCTTACAGAGATGCATGTGTACTTGAAATCAACCATGCTGATGTGGAAAATGTTGTTTCAAATTCAATATGTAAGGTCCAAGATTCAACAGTGGAGTCTTCCCAACTAGAGCTTTCAGTAGCAAAATCTGAAGCTCAACTGCATCTTTTGGAAGAGAGTGTCAATGGTATGGGCTCTTCACAACCAGGGCTTTCAGTAGAGAAAGCTGAAACGCATCTGCAGCCTTCAGAAGAGAATGCCGAATCAAACTTGGGGGATACATTCTGTACCATGGTTACGGGAATGAAACTAAGCTCCTTGAACACTAAAAATTCTGAATCCACTAAACCTGGGTACCTTCTAGGAGAAAGTAATCTGTTAAATTTTGATACAACAGCTTTGATAGCTCTTGTATCAGGAATTAGTAATGGGGGTTCGAAGAAACTTTTGTCCACTCCAGAGAGTGAACTGAGGCAGCGGTTTAAGGGAAACACTGACTTTGTTGTTGGTCAAGTGAGTCATCTCATCAACATGTTTTCCACATACTTCTTTGTCATTGAATTATCCTGGACATACACCACTATACATATAAATAATCATTGAGTAATATTGCAATGTGATTTTTGCATTTCTGGCTTATTGCGTGCTTATTATATTTGGTAAAATATTCAATAAAAGACCATTATTTTATTAACATGCAGAAGGTTGTACCTTTTAATTAACTCTGTTTACCAAATTTGTTATTTATCAATATCATTTCCTTGAAATGCTGCAATGTCAGTGTTAACCAAAGTTCATTAAGTTGATTAACCCTTGTTCACAAATTTACTTAATGTCTCCATCCATAATGAAAGGCAATAATGTATCATATTCGGTAGATTACCAGTTACTATGTTCATATTTGATCACTTCTCCTTCTTATGGGGTAGTTTTCTAACCAAAAGTTATTTGGTGCTGAAGTTTTCACTTCAGAACTCAATGTGAGCATTCTATGTAGTTTTTTGGACTTCTTTTGACTTTTATCTGTATCAAGTGAATTGACTAAAGAATTCCACAATTCTTGTGCTAGATTATGTCTGAACTTCAAAACCCAATCCATGTGGAATTTGGTAAACTCTTATGTGGGAAGATAGGCATAATTTGTGATAGTGTTCGTATGGAATTTAAGGAGTTGGTATCCATGTGTGGAGGACCCAATGAGAAACTGAGAGCTGACAAGTTAATAAATTGCCTCAGGTAAGTTTGCTGAACTATTTCTATCGCTGTTTGGACCACTAATTTTTATCTACCAAAGAAAGTTACAGGATAATATTTTTGCTTGTATTTTAAATAATCAGTTTTAGGACCAAACTTATGTAGTTGCACTAAATGTATTTGTCAAGTTTCTTTGTTGATGTTATGTTTTCTTGTTGCCAATGTTTAAATTATATTTCAACATTTTGCGCTGATAAGCTATATGGGATAATCACAGGGTTGTTCCTGACACTCCTTCGAAACGTATGATGAGCCTGCCAACTACTAGGAAGCTAGCATTGAAAAACAAACTTGTCTTCGGCACTGGCGACCATTGGCATGCACCAACTTTAACCGCGAATATGGCATTTGTCAGAGCAGTTTCCCAGACAGGAATGTCCCTTTCTACTATTGAGCATAAACCAAGGGCCCTAACTGGAGATTAGTTACATACACAACAAATTCAGGTAATAGAATGATAGAATCTATTTGCAACTAAATGTTTTTGCCATGTCTTTCCATTAAAAGTCTATTGAATAAAGAGATAAGCAAAAGGAAGCATGTCAACTTTGGGTTTCTGCTTCGTTGAATGAAGGTGTGATAGCAATTTGTGGAAGATTTCCCAGTAGAATATGTGCATGATTCTGATTATGTATGTAGAAGAGTAATTTATCATGCTTTTGTTATGTGCTTGTAAAATACAACCAAAAAATCTGTTATTTGTTTTTAGATGGCATATTTTTCTTTAACAAACTAGTAGGAAACCCGTGCATTCGCACGGGTGATAATGTGTGTTGCATGAATTTAATTAAAGAGTGACAACTTAAGTTGTTAATGAAAATGTTACTGAGGATTACTTACTAAAACATTGTTTGTAATATTTCATTGTTGATGTAAAAATATTGAGACTATGAAATGGTATTAAACCTGTAATGTTAAAATAATGAAAAATGTTATAAAAATTCGAATGAATTTGGTTGCAAAGAGGATGTTTGTTAACATGAGAATGTGAATAAATATTACCTCATAAACCTTATTTTGTATATACTTGATTGTTGATGTAAAGTTGTTGTACATTGAGATGATATTGAATCTGTTAATTAAAAGATTGTATTAGTTAGAAATAAATATTTGAAACAAAATGTAAAATAAGTTATAGAATACCTGTTACAGATTTTGGAAAACTTCTTTATAAACGACATTTGTCGTTGTCTTCAGTGGTTTACCATCCTTGTCATGTATCAATATCTTCAACTTTTTTTTGCTCTGTACTCTTGAAACAACTACATATAATTGACCATGACTGAATACTGGTTTAGGCAGATACAACCCTACGCTCTGTAGTGATTGTCCTTGCGATTTGTTGATTGTCATAGAATATGATACAATTATAGGGAACTGTCTTCGGATAAGCATGAAAGGCCATGGAGATTGGGATGGTGACATTGATAACCTAGGAATGTAAGTGATATTCCCAATGTTTTTTCCGGACATTATTTTTGCCTCAAGTACATGATTAGCCATCTTCGTAACCACTAACCTTGTACTGTTACATAACCCTTCAGATTGATCTAAATTCCTTAACAACATAATCGGGGTCCTACTTTTAGCTTGATCTTATGATTTGGAAGACCTGATGTTGAAAGTGAATTTAGAATTTCAGGAGTTAATATGTTGAATGCTTCATTATCATTAGCATCAGACATATCAACTTCATCTGAACTGAAATATTCTTTTTCATCGCATGTAAGTATACATTAGAATAGTTATTACTATAAATATAGTAAATGTAATACATATAACATAAATGTGTATGTCGAATAAAATTGAATACTTTACTTGGAATTCTCATCAAAACATATTCATTGATTTGATCAACAATCTCAATTGTTGTTGCAAATATTGCTCTACATTGAAGAAATTGTTCATCCTTGTAATGGTCTTGTAAGTTTGGGTAGGTGCTATAGACTATGACCTCAATTGGGTTATCATAATCTACAATCAGAAGTTCATCTAGGATATCAATTTCAGCACAACCATCATTAGACTCAGATAATTTTCCATTTCCCATCTTTAGTATCCACTCAGAGAATTGCTTGATATCTGAATCATTGTCATGATTTTGTAAACGCATGTTCTTTGTAAGGGTTAAAATTGTACATTGATGCCAAAGATATGATGCATTAATCGTTGCATGCACAATATCTGAACGGCAACCTCTTGGAACCATTGGTAATATTTGTCTAAAATCACCTCCAAATACTACAACCTTTCCTCCAAACAAAATTGAGCCATTTGTTGTTCCATGATGTCGCAAAGACTTTTATCAAGTGCTTCGAAGCAAAACTTATGTGACATTGAAGATTCATCCCATATAATTAACTTTGTTTGTTTCAATAATTCTGCAAGTTCAGTTCCTTGATGAATGTTGCAAACAGAGTTATCAAAAGTTGGTATTGGAATTTTGAATTTAGAATGTGCTGTCCTACCCCCAGGTAATAGTAAAGAAGTTATACCACTTGAAGCCAAAGTCAATATAATATGCTTTTGAGATCTCAATGCGTAAGATAGAGTTCGTCACATGTGCGTTTTTCCAGTTCCTCCATAACCATATAGAAAAAAACATGCGACCTTGTTGACGATTAACAGCTTGTATTATAGTCTGGAATATATTATATTGTTCTTCTGCATAATATGAAATGAATATGTCAACATTCATCTTATTAATAGATATATTAATTAGGACATTCATTAAATAAAGAATTTTCTAAGAAAATGGAATTACCTGTTAAAGAGTTAAAAGAGAATGAAAGTTTCTCTTTAATTCATCTGTATTATAATTAAGCTCTTGATATATTAGTCTATTGCCTAATTGACTTGTTACGTACCCATTTGGGTAGGGCATTGGAGGATAGTCCTTCAAACTCCTTTAATTTCCTTCAAGTAGTTTTTCAATCTCCAATAAAGTTAGATTTTGTAGTTGTTCATCTGTAAGCACCTACCCTATAAGATAGAAAATGTGTTAAATGATATAATATATTTAAATAAAACCAAATTTTAATAATACAATGTAATATAATTATTGAATACCTTGATTATAGAGATATTTCTTTGATTGTAAAGAATTCCATCAGATAACCATTGCCACGTGTTCTGCCAAACATGATTTGGCCTATTCATAGAAGTTGATAAAAACATTGTGACAAATAATTTCCTCAAGTAGAAACCAGAACCCCAATCCTTTGCTTCTCTTAGAGCTTTAATGTATCCTCTATCATCCTTAAGTAAACCACATGCAAAGCATGCATCCCTGAATCTTTCATATCGAATATTTGAAACATATCTAATATCTTCATAACATGTTGGTCTTTTAACAACTGTCAACATCATCCTTAGATAGTACAACTCACCAGTGCATGGAGACACCCAAATTAATCTTCCAATTGTATAACCTGATTTTCTTGGCTTCCAAGACCTAGTTTTCTTCACATAAACAAATTTTGACACATATTGAGCATAAGCCAATGTTCTACCTTCTGGATATTTTTTATTAGCTTCCATCCAAGATGTAAACATAGATTTTGATACAGTTGGTCTTGAAAGAATATTGTCAATATCCTCGTGATCATTAAAGTAAACAGGTTGTTCACCTGGAAGATGAAAGTATAATCGTTCAACAGCTGGTTGTTTCCTATGAATTGGAAATTTAAAATTTCTCCAACATGCTTCTGATGGTGATACATATCTACAATCAAGATATTGTTTAACCTCATCAATGTTAACGGGAGCCTGTGATGCACCATCATTTGTTGGTTCAATAACAGCCGTTATCCTATCATACCATTTGTTTATATACTTGAATAAGTACTTGACTGAAGTACTTTGGTTACACCACTCTATATTAATGTGAGCTTGGTACTTGATTAATCGTTGCGGATTGTAAGGCATAACATAGCGATTGTCAAGAGATATGGCCATTTTTTCAACAATGTTTCCATTATCTCTTCTCATATAAACAGGATATCCATCTTCATCAACAATTGTAGATTGTTGAATTTTTTTTGGAAAATACCGAGAACACTTACCATCTTTCATACATGGAGAAGACATATTGCAAGACCCACATGGACCATGAATCATATGTGACTTCACCAAGTTGTACAGTTCAGGATCATGTTGTTGATTTGGAATCTCAGTAGAGATAATTCTATCAATGCCATTTGGAGATGGATATTTGTTAGAAGGATGCAAAAAAATAAGCAAGTGCACATGTGGTAAACCTCTCTTCTGAAATTCAATGGTATACATATCTGAAACATTAAATCATAAAGGAATAATAAGTATCCAAAATTACTTATATACTAACATATATGAGATAAAGTTAAATATATTGTCAAATATATACTTACACGCCATTACTTTACCCAAGACATGTCTTTTCTTTATATCTTGAAACAACTGTTCAAATTTCATTTTGAACACTCTTGAGATTATGTCTGGTCTATCATGCGGCTTCAAACCCAAAGGATTAACAAATCTTAGAATTTCAGGTCAATTAGGATTGCATGTCATTGTTAGAAACAAATCAGGAAATCCCAATGAACTACAAATATCTATCTCATCAAAGTATAATTGATCCATGTACCTACGACTACCAACAAATGTTGAAGGTACTATGATTCTTTTTCCAATATTTGATCCTTCACTTTGGTCATTTGTTTGAGACCGATTGAAATTTATGTATTTATCAACCCTTAACTTTGACTGATTTCTTTTGATAAAGGATAATCGTTCAGACTCCACCATAGTATAAGCATCAACTAAAAACTGATGAAAAAGTCTTCTTGACCTCAACAAAGTTTGAGCATCATTCTTCCTTGTTTGCAATCTAAAGGATATCCATTCTCTCACTGTTAGACGATTTCTTTTTCTATTTTGAGAATCAGCTCTAGCTCTATGACAAACATCATGTGAAATTAGCTTCAATTTCAAATTAGGAATTACACCATCTTTTAATCTTTCCCTTGCCATTCAGAAGGACTTTGCATGGACATTATTTTCATCCAACATTTGTGATAATTGGCAAACTACTTGGGAATCAACCTTGTTGTTCCTATATTAATCAATTGAACAAAAAATCAATTAGATTGTTAACAATAGAAAAAATATGACATTATTATCCAGGTAATATTATTATCTACCTTATTCCTTCCATTCTGTTTTGAATTTCATTTTCTGTATCATAAATGTAAAGTTGGGCAAACTTTGGACCTTGTCCAGGCATCAACAACATGCTACCAATACGATGACATGGTTGTCCTTGTATCCTAATAGTTGGAGGACTTCTAACATTATTGATAGATCTTTCAAATTTTGTGCCCGCAGATGTGAAGGCAAACATCATGTCGTACATACGAATATTGTTTTGATAATTTAGACTATCACGAGAGTGCATATCAAAAAGGAGATGTTGAAGGATTGGAGGAGGTGTTTCCAATAAGGGTATTTGTACTTTACCATCACCACAACAAAGTTCATATTTAGGTGTTGTAGTGTTTCTATGTTTACACTTTCGCTCTTCATACCACATGCATGTTCCACAATCATCACATTCAATAACAAGATCACAAATGTCAGAATAACTTTTAAAGTTAGTGCCTATATTGGTTACAATTAATTAAAATTTAAAAAGTATAGTAAATAACCTTGATGTTTTTGAAGCATTGAGGTTGTATGGGAATTATCGAATTGATCTTCATCCTCCGAAGAGTATTTAATGTTAACATCGTCTAAATCTAAAGAATAAAGTACATAAAATTGATTGTTGTAAATGACTAATAATAAAATAAAATATTATTAGTAAATGTGTACCTTGTATGTCAATTTCAGAATTGTCATCATCTTCGTTAGTATGATGATTGAATTGTTGACTATAACTTTCTTTTGATGAGAAATGAGACTTATTTTCTTTTCTTGGTCCCATGTTGTTCAAGTTTTCAAGATCTAACATGCTCTCATATCTATTCATAAGATTTAGGCCTAAAGAGTAAAGACCCTTGGTTTGCAAATCTCTTTTTCCTAGTTTGCTCATGGATCTCAGATGGTTGGGTATGAGATGTCGAACTTGAACAACTATTGGTATTCAAGAAACCATAAGTCTGTTTCAGATTTTCACAATTTAAATCTATATGTGAAAGAGGGGTTCTACTCATTTGCATCGGTGTAGATTTTTGATGTTGGGATTGCACCGATGAAAGTGGTAGTTGTTTTGATCTTGAATAATTTAAACCCTTATCCTTCAAGATAGTCTTTCTTTTTTTTTTCTTGCTATTGAAGGATCATTGTTTGGATTATTTGTATCCATTTGATATCAACAGAAATAGATATACATTCAGCAAATCAAGTCCTGTTTTATGCGTAATATATACATGCAAGTCTAAGATTAGTTTATAATTTAAATAATTAAACAATAAAATAGGTGGCCAGGAAATATCTTAAGGTTCTTTTCGGTTAAATACATTCCCTTGTAAGGGATAATGCTTAACCCTAGCATGTTTTTTTAGTTGACTTTAAAAGCATAATTCTTGAATCCTAAACAAAAATTGAATACAAACTTAATAAGAACCATCAATTTCAGCAAACATATTAAAAACATATTTTTTGAATACTAAATACAAACTATTAAAATATAAAAAATTGGATGTAATACACAATCAATTGATGGTGTATGTATGATTACAGAACTATTAGTTTTATATATAAATGATTATAATGCAATAAAATTACAGTGACATAAAATCAGTGTATTAATAAATACATCATACAAAGCATTGATTAAAAAAAACCTTTGTTGTATAATCAAGTTCATTATATCCATAAAACAGTCCATTCAATTGTAATTATACATATGCAATTCTTTTTAAAATTGTCCACATAACAGTCCCTAACATGTTACAACAAAATATAAATTAGTTACGATATGAACATAGCAGACCGATGAAGAGATCATAGTGGGGATGTCCATAACATGCCTGCTTTGATAACATTGTAACAAAAATAATATTAAACAAAATCAACCTCCTTTTTGCTTGATGATTTTGTTGTGTTTTCCAATGTTATGTTGAGAATGGTATGTCAACTCACCTGCAATTTTGAAAGTAAAAAAATATAATCAAAATAAATCTTATGATATGATAAATAAGATTTGAAAATCAAAACTTAATACACCAAAAATTAGTGCTAGAAAGATAAAATGACATGAAATAGGATGGTGATTGATCTACAAGAAAAAAATAGGTTGTATTTTTATGTGAAAAAAATAAAATACATAGTTTAAAAAATCTCAATTAATTGTTTTATATCAATCAATTTATGTCATATTAGTAACCTAAGATAGTGAAATACGATTTCAATCTATAACCTACAATGTTAATGTTAGAGGTTAATAAACACAATTGATGTTATTATTGTCTAAAAACATGTTGCATATAATGATGTTGTCTCTGTTTAATATTAAATTATAATGAAATCACATGAAAACAAAATTTGTTATTACAGAGTTCATGCTATCATCTGAAATTGTAAAATGATTAAATTTTATTAACCATCAAAATTAGTGATATAAAATGGACATGGAAAAAAAAAGTTTTCATTGCATATTCTATGTTTGTAATAGAAATTAGTGATTTAAACCAAGACACACGATTGTCACTTTAAAAAAGTATATTATATACACTATTATATATCTATAATTGAACAAATGAATATATTTACTTTCATATATTATGGTTATTGTGCTTATTGAAGTTATTCAACTATGATAGAATTACCTTAACTTAAGTTCAAATGCCAATTATGT
>NC_032015.1:8683034-8698385 GCF_001865875.1 Lupinus angustifolius | reverse complement strand
GGGAGTAATGTTTCAAAGTTAGTCAGTCTCAGTCTACGCGGAGTTAAGCATGAGGTTACAAAATATACATCAAACTATGATGTATTAAAATTTAGTTCTCAAAAAGGTTATACATAATTTATCATGTTTGTGTTAATCATTCTTTCTTGATATGCTTGGCCATCTTGGAAGATGACAATTGAGTGGATTTAAAGTGGGGGCTTTGTGGTATCTCCAAATCAAAGTCAGCCGACATTCTCTTGGCTGGAGTTTCAACTTGAAGGTTGTCTGGATCATGATCAGTAGTGACAAATACAGACTAACCATGCAAGTTGAAAAAGATGTCAATAAATCACAGTTATTATAGAAATTACATTTTCATTGTAAAACATTGAATAAATTATGGATGCCACTCACTGACTCATGTTGAGAAATGTCATTCACATGAAACTTTCCATTAAGTTCCTCAGAGGGTGAAACCTTACTAAAAACAGGTAAAAATTAATTCACATTATTTTAAAAATAAAACTACAATAAAAAATAGATAAAAAACAAAATTCAATAACTCAAAATATGTATCTCCAATGCTCCAAACTGATCAGCAATGGCCTTTATTAAAATTGGACTTTCATATAGCATTATCATAAAAGATTGGTGGTAAAATGGCTGGACTTTGACTCTAAATGTCATTGTCCTTGTAAGCAGCATGTCAAATATTATAGGGAATGCCTTTGGATCATCCTCACCTTCCTACATATAGAAACAGAAAACTTTAATATTGTGAATATTGTGCCTTAACGTATTATCAATTTATAAAAATGAACGTATGTAAAAACACTTACTGCAACCATCTGATTTCTAAGCTCGCAAGCAGATACTCCAATGATATCAGCACGTTGACGATCCCAAAAGACAAACCTTCCACTTCCATTCTCATGAATAACCTTAATGTCCAATTTGTACCTTGAAAATAAATCCAAATTAAAAATAAGCAATGAAATTGAACATAATAATTTTTTAAATGTAAACTATATAATGAAATAGTTTTACCTTGGGGTAGAACTCAAGTTATAAGTTCCACACTTGCACGTGAAAGGTTCATCCTTAACATCAACCTTCTTAGTGCACTTCAAACAACCATCATAGTACCACCCTTGTTTTCCAATAATAAACATTGCAGTTGTTCCAATAGTAACACAAGTTATTTCCTAAACATTAAGAAAATTGGGTCAGGATATAACTAATAGAAAAATGCAAACATAACATAAATATACCCCAGCTAATGTTAAGACAGCAATTTGAGAGAGTCTTCACCTCAGCCTTATACATGAAACGATCATCATCAGATAAATTAGAATATTGTGACAATTGGGTGTTACCTTGGCTCAATGAGTCACATGACAGACTAAAAGTTACAAAACTACAAAAAGCAATACAAAAAACAGAATGATTAATATAATAAACAAAGAAATATGTGATAAACTAATAGAGAAGACATCAAAACAAATTAATATGAATAGAATGTGGCATTTATATGAAATGTTTAATGTTTGTACCTATCTTTGTATTTCAGATAATCAAGAATTTCATCATCAATCAATATTTTTGATCCGCACCATGAATTGCTCACAGTGGGTAGATACTTACCTACAAAATAATCAACTTTCATGTCAAAATCATAATTGAATAATACCTTCAATATAATTGTAGACGGATAAGAAATACCTTGTCCTTCCTTCACTCTGGCATGTGTCAGAAGAACAATCATGGGCTCACCAAGGGTAAAGTTGTTGTAACAGTTAAAAAACTTTACGGCATGAGATTCCCATAGAGTACATGTTATAACATCACCACTGATTAAAAATTATAGTCAAAAACATGTGTGATAAAATGAGTTAATTGTTGATAATAACAAATAAAGTCTCCTTGCAATTACCTTGAATCTTTGAGATTGAAAATAACTTTCTTTAAAGAAGCTTGTGTCTGAGAGAAAACCATCTTATCAATAGCGCCAATAATGTCTACAAATTAATCATAATAAAGTGTTAATATAATAGAAATAAAGTAAAATTAGATAAATATGAAAATATATATCTTATATAAATAAAAAATTACCTACTAACAAATCACTTTCAAAGTTGCCAGCAAGTATGTCAGCAAACTTTTTAAAAACAAATTCAAATTGTGGAATTTCGGGAAACTCTTTATCTCTTAGAGTTGTACCATTAGTAAATTGCATTCTACAGGCATGATTGCAAGCCTTAAATTGAAGATCATTGTGGAACATATTGACATTATGCATGACATAGGTGTTATTTTCAACCAAATGTTCTCTCTATTGATTGAACTCATCCTTTTTGACAGAGACTTGGATCTTGTCTCCCTAATTAAAAGAATTGGAGATTAGTAACCTGCTGAAAAAATGACACCTTTTTCTCACATATTACCTTGCAGTCCATCAATATCATCTCCAGATGTCCAGGTTTTGGTGGAAGTTGAACAAACCACATTTCAGTAATTCTAATAGCAATTTTCCACATGTGTTTTGAATCATTCAGGCCCTTTATCAGCTCGAAGGGTCGAGATGTTGACACTAATACAACAAAAACTAACTTATAAAAACATTAACCAACCACAAATAAAAATATTAAGACATACATGTAAGAAGGAATATTGTTGTTAGGTAAAAAATAGAATTTTATCAATATAGTGAACTCGGAGATCTATCATAAGTCATTAGTAATACATTTTATAATCTCATACACAATTTTATAATATCATACACTATTATTAGATTAAAAGTAACTCATTAGAAATGTAGATAAAGAAATATCAGAACAGTTCTTAAATCTACATATAGAAATATCACAAATTTCAGACATTATTAGATACAATTTCTGGACAGAAAATATCAATAAAAAGAAAAATAATCTTACCAACACACAGTTTAATTAGCGTTACTGATAGAAAAATATCGTTATAAAAAATCAGCCATCACAACACACTGCGATACTTGAAATGTGACATTTATATAAAATCAGCCTTCACAACAAACAACTTCTGATTTATTAAAGAATGCACATTAGAAGTAACGCATTAGTAATGTGTGAAAAATTTGATTTATCCTATTTCTATCGGCAATCTTTATGTCTAAAAACCAGCGTTCACAATACATAGTTAAAGAAATATCACAACAGTTCTTAAATGTACATAGGATGAAACCAGCCTTCACAACACACTGCGATACTTGAAATGTGACATTTGTATGAAATCAGCCTTCACAACAAACAACTTCTGATTTATTAAAGAATGCACATTAGAAGTAACTCATTAGTAATGTGTCAAAAATCTGATTTATCCTATGTATATCAGCAATCTTTACGTCTAAAAATCAGCGTTCACAATACATAGTTAAAGAAATATCACAACAGTTCTTAAATGTACATAAAGAAATATCACAAATTTCAGACACTCTTATATACAACTTCTGGACAGAAAATATCAATAAAAAGAAAAATAATCTTACCAACACATAGTTTAATCAACGTTACTGATAGAAAAATATCATTATAAAAAATCAGCCTTCACAATACACTGCGATACTTGAAATGTGACATTTATATGAAATCAGCCTTTACAACAAACAACTTCTGATTTATTAAAGAATGCACATTAGAAGTAACTCATTAGTAATGTGTGAAAAATCTGATTTATCCTATTTCTATCAGCAATCTTTACGTCTAAAAACCAGCATTCACAATACATAGTTCTATGAGTAACAAATAAAAATAGGATAAATCGGATTTTGAAGCAAAAAAAGGATCTAGAACATTTCTATGTTAAAGAATGAAATTTTGAATTAAAAATTCAAGTAATGTATAAGAAAGATCCAATTTTTAACCATACAAAAAGATCTATAACATTTCTACATTAAAGAATGAATTTTTAACCAAAAAGTCCAAGTAATGTATAATAAAGATCCAATTTTTAAACATAAAGATAGAATCCAGAACATTTTTATGGTAAAGATCATATTTTTAAGCAAAAAAGGTAAGAAATGTAGAATAAATATATGATTTTTAACCATATAAATAGATCAGAACATTTCACATTTCTACGGTAAATATTGAATTTTTAAGAAAAAATCCAACTAATATATAATAAAGATCCGATTTTTAACGATAAAAATAGGATCTAAAACTTATGAAAGTAAAAATCGGTTTTTTAAGGAGAAAATATAAGAAATGTAGAGCATGATACTTTGATACTTGATGTGTTGTGTTACTTTAAATGGGACTGTGAAGAAGAAATAAAGAGATGAAGAGATGAAATGGGACTGTGAAGAAGAAAGGAAGAGATGAAATGGGTCTATGAAGAAGAAATGAAGAGTTGAAAGGGGTGAGTGAAAAAATCAGACGTGAGGCAATTTAATTAAAGAGTTCAACGTGGCAATCCACCAAAATGTTCCGTTCTTTCTTTTTTTGATTAAAAAAAAAATTTGCTATTACAATTTTAACCTCTACAAATCCAAGTGCCAAAGTTTTAGAATGTCTAGAATAGTAAATACACCAGCCCATTACATTCTTATAAAGATAGTAGATATCAGGCTATCAACCAATGATTACGCCATGCGTGTTTTATGTTATTCTGTAACATTATATGCACTAGTGGTGGTAACAGGTAATTGAATTAGTGTCTGTCATCCCATATTCATACTTGTACGATGTTAATTATTCAAATTTTATATATTTTATTTTGGAGAATTAGAATATTTTTTGTGTTGATTATACTTTATATTATATTTTTTATTGGGGATACTTTATATTATAACTTTGTTTTATTATAATGTTAGAGAGATAGATAATGTGTTGAGGGTGTTTACATATGGTTATATGATTCTTTTGTAGAAATTAAAAAATTTAAGGGCAAAATAGAAAAGTGGAATTACATTATGTTAGTTATACCGTTATACCATGTTTTCCTATATATATATATATATATATATATAGATTAGTAAGCATTGTCTACTATTATTTATGAAAATAAAGTATCTCGTCACACAAAGAGATAACTTATCTCCTTAAGATACATGTCAAATAATAAAGAGAATAATGTATCTCATCATATCAGAAGATAATTTATCTCCTCTAGCCAATAAAAATGTGACATGTGTGCTATTTTGTTTATTTTTAAAAATATTTTTTTATAGAAAATGATGAAATATGACACATGTCATGATTTCACTGGTAGGAAGGAGATAACTTATCTCCTCCTTATATAAGGAGATACTTCATTCCCAATAATAAATGGATTTAAGAAGATAAGTTATCTCCTTCGACATTAAACCTATAACATCTGTCCAAAATTTTTAGTTTATAGAAATAGTTTTTGTCGAAAATAGTTAAAAGGTATATATATCATAATTTTATTATGTGGATGAGATAACTTAACTCTTTTGTATAAAAAATACTTCTCATTGCACATCAAAGATGAAGATGTGATTGAGATTATTGGTCATTTGGACTATATAATAATTTCTTCAATTTACATGTATTATCATACTTCGGAATTAGTCTAAATAGAGGCCCGGATTGGTCCATTTATAAATAATTAATACTGGCCCTTTCAAGTCACATGACTCATATCTAAACGCGCCACCTTGACTTTTAATAAATTGAATTTAGGCTAGTCATCAAATCTTTTCATCTTGCTTCAAAATAGGAAACCCTTGAGAGATTATGGTAGGTTGTTTCTACCAAATAATTAAAGATTAAAATACAATAATACTCTAGATATTTTTCATATTCTCTCATCATCATGATTGATAACCTTTTTTAAGGGGAAAAAAAATAGCACAAATAAATTTTATTTTGGGATAGAATCTGCCATTTACATTGGAACAACTCTAAGCCTTATAGATTAGGGGAGTATATCTTTGTCGCATTTTTTGTACCACTTCATGTATCATCATCTTTAATTGGTTGAAGAAATTGTTTAATTAAAAATATAATTATTAAATATATTATTCTGACCAATCATATCTCCTGATATATAGAGTGACACAAAAGAATGAGACAAGTGAATCCTAGACTATGGCCAACTAGTCATTCTTGTGAGTTGTGACATTCCAACATGTCCTCAAATTATTGCTCTCCGATAGTCAATGAAATTAAGTTTCTTAATTTTTTTAAATTTAGTGTTTATTTTGATAATAAATATATGTTTTTATTTTAACTGGTTTTATCAAAGATAAGCATCAAGCTCTATCTTTTATTCCTTTAATTACAATTGCATCATCTAGTGGGGGGAATAAAAACAAAATTATAATGATTGAGTTTGGATCTAGTCAGCTCTTTCATTTATGACTTGGCTGAACAAACCTTATCCAAGACTAAGACTAGAGCAACCCCTTGCCTATTCAGCTTTTAAGCTGAATCACTGCCAGGTATGGTTTTGTTTCACATTTCATTCACAAAAAACATGAGATCATGAAAACTAGTGGCTGAGACATTAATCATCCAAAAACCCTCTAAAGGAAAAATTGGAGAAAGGAGACCTGTGAAATATTGTTGTTTAAAAAACACTATTCCGAAGGTTTCAATGTTATATTGATTATTTCTTTATCAATAATGATTCTAGCATTATTATTGTAGCAGCATAATAACATATTGTATATTAAAGTCTATAGAGAAACTGAGAAAACTATAGTAGAAAAAACAATATCCATCTTATTAAAAGAATAATAACTTCCTTGATTTGTGTAAAAAAAACTTAATATAAGACTTATAAAAAAAGGGAGATAGTACAATATTAAAGTGGACCCGAGTTTCTTTTAAATACAAGCCTAGAAACAGAAAGGGGAAATGGGACCATCAGTTATTTATAAGATATCATTGCTTCTAGTGCTGCATCTGAAAGCAAATTTGGATAAGATCATCCACACGAGCTGCAAGTCAAAATTTACCTAGCAATTTCTTTGTAATAATTACTAATTTGGATAATACTAAATGAAGAAAACACAAGAAATATAATAAACGAAAAATGGAGCAATTTTCATTGTAATTCATCTTTCTTTTTGTTGATTTAAATTACGAAAAGTTGAAAATTATTTTTATTATTTTATTGGGAGAATTCGGGTTTAAAAATATTATATCGACCCATGTTAAACTAGTTTATATATAAATAAAAAGGTTAAACGTACATAGCATAGTGGATAAAATACTTTTAAAAAAGGTCAAGTATTCAATAATTACAATGTAGAAAGAAATGACTATAAAATATAGTTGTCAATTAATTAGAATTAAAGATAACTCCTAAAAAGGATAAAAGAAAATGTCATAGCAAGTAAGTAGTTGAATTGTCTACTAATGTCATAGCGAGTGGAGTACCACTCTTTTGTCCACACCCAAAAAAAAAATTAATATTTTCACATATCTTAAGTTTTATAAAATTTAATTAGGAGAAAATATGTATACACTGACAGTGTATGAGTTTTATATATTGTCATTTTATCATCACCATTGATTTTTAATTATTGTTGACTTTTCAGAAAAGGTAATACAAATGAATGGTGAATGATAAAGTACATGTATTTACATTTTTACACTATCAGTGTATATATTTTGCACGCTTTAATCAATATCACTCTCTTGCATATTCTTTGGATCTCTTAATTAGTCTTATTAAATACAGATCATTCATTGACTTGATCATTCTATTGGATTCAGTGTTGGTCTTGAACTCTTGACATTGTGTAGGCCAGTGGGAGAAAAAGAATTTGATCCATAATTTAATTAACTCTATGAATTATGAAGTTTGAATATCAAAATTAGACAAAATTGAGAACTTTAAAACAAATTATGATGATAAAATAAAAATGATTACCTATTGTATATAAAATAACTTAATTATGTAATGTTTTTATAATAAATTTTGAACAAAAGAGATCTCATATAAATTGTAACAACACAATATACATTTTTTTTATAGACTTATTGTTACTTATTAGGGACTTAAGTCTAATATATTTTTGTGCAGTTATCTTTTTAATGAGTTTTAAATAGTCTTATACTTTTTCCTTTAATGTCAAACATTTATTTTAATTATGCGTTAATCATATAATAATATAAAACAATGAAACTAATGAAACGTTTAACAAATTTACTCTTAGGGTAAGATTAATTGATAACACAACAAATTTTAAAAAATGATAACATATTTATTATATAGAACTAAAATTAGTTTTATAGATAAAAATATATATGGACTCATGGCTCCTAATTAATTATGAGTCATGTGCTCCACACTTGTCGCACACCCTTATAGGCCAGCCCTAATCAGATCAATGTATCAATAATTGAATTAGTAGGTCATTGTTTGCACCAATTAAATTGGATTATATTAATAAGTTCAAAAAATTTATAACAGTAACTAACATTATTTAATAGTTTTATATTCTAAACTTTAAATTATTATTATTTTCTAATGCATGAAGAGTCCATCCTTAGTTCTTATGAACTCAATTCCTAGGAAGTAGGTGAGGTTCCCTAGGTTACTCATCTCAAATTTTGCTTTCATGCTTTCTTTAAATGCCTTAATCTCATTTATCTTGCTTCTTGTCACCAACAGATCATCCACATATAAGTAGACTATGAGCAAACCATTCAAGTTTGACCCTTTTGTGTAAACTCCATACTCAGCTGTGCACTTTACAAACCCAAGTTGCAATAAGTATCCATCTATTCTTTTATTCCAAGCCCTTGGAGTTTCCTTGAGGCCATAAAGGGCCTTATGCAATCTGTACGCATAGTTTTCCTTGCCTCTAACTTCAAAACCTGGTGGCTGAGAGACAAACACTTCTTCTTATAGAGGTCCATTAAGAAAAGCTGACTTGACATCCATCTGTTGGATTGTCCAGCCATGATAACTTGCCAAAGACACTACCAATCTTATGGTTTCCATTCTTGCAACAGGTGCAATGACCTCATCATAGTCTAAGCCTTGTTTTTGTAAGAATCCCTTTGCAACAAGCCTAACTTTATACTTTGTTACTTCTCCTCTTGGATTTACTTTTGCCTTGTAAACCCATCTTATTGTAATAACTTTCTTGTCACTTGGTAATTGAGTGAGTTCCCAAGTATGGTTCTTCTCAATGGACCTGAGTTCATCTTTCATAGCCTCCAACCAACGGTCATGTTTTACTGCATCATCAAAGCTCACAGGTTCCATTTCTGCCAATAATGCCATGTGAACTAGCTCCCCCTCTACAGTGATTTCTGAGTCTGGAAAAATCTCATAATCACTTAATCTTTGTGGAACTTGTCTATTCCTATGAGGTCTTCTCTGATTCTGAGCCTCAACTACAGATGGTTGCTCAACAATCACTGGCGATTCTTCTACAGAAGCTTCATCAAGATGATTTAGATGTAGCTTCTCTGAGTTGTCAATGTTGTTGTCCCAATTTCAGCCTTATGACTCATCAAACTTCACATCTCTGCTTAACATGATCTTTTGAGTGAGTGGATTGAAGATTCTATAGGCCCAATGGAGTGATAGCCAAGCAAGATCAACTTCTCACCCCTATCATCTAGCTTCTTCCTCTGCATCTCAGGTACATGTTTATAGCAAACAAAACCAAAGATTCTAAGGTGACCAACACTTGGTTTTTGACCTGACCAAGCTTCCTCAGGTATGACTTCACCAAGTCTTCTTGTAGGACACCTATTCAAAATGTATACTGCTGTTGAAACAGCTTCTCCCCAAAACTTCTTAGGCATTCTCTTGGTTCTTAGCATGCTCTTGGCCATGTTGAGAATGGATCTGTTTTTCCTTTCTACAGTGCCATTATGTTGTGGAGTGTAAGGTGCAATCACCTCATGAATCAACCCTTATTTAGCACAAAATGTCTTCCAATCACTTGACATATATTCTCCACCACCATCAGTTCTCAGAGCCTTCATTTTTAGACTACTTTGTCTCTCAGCTTGAGCTTTGAAACCAAGAAAAGTGTTAAAGACACCACTCTTCCTTTTGATAAGGTATTCCCAAGTTTTCCTTGTGAGATCATCTATGAAAGTCACAAAGTACATGTTGCCTCCTATTGAGTTCTCCTCAAAGGGTCCACACACATCTGAGAATACCAACTCAAGTGGTCTTGTTGATTTGGTTGGAACATAGGCAAAGAATGAGTTCCTTGTCTGCTTGCTTGCAAGACAATCATCACACAACTCACTAGGAGTTCTAATTGATGGTAGATATGTTAAAGCTCCAATTTTACACAAGAAATCTAACCTTTTGAAGTTCAAATGACCATACCTTTGGTGCCAAACCCAACTTTCTTGAGTTGTTTTGGAAGCAAGCATATATGATTGTTCACTTGAATCCCAATCTTGAATGTTCTATTGTTGGACAGTGGAACCTTCAAGATTAGATTCCTTTCACAGTCAAATACCTCTAGTATCTTGTCTGCCATCAACATTGTGTACCCTCTTTCGAGCATATGTCCAAGGCTCAACAAATTGCTCTTGTATTGCATCCTTCCTTTGGATTGAAATATCACCAATCTCCTCTGCCTCAATAGAGCTATGATCTGCAAATTTCACCCTACTTTTGGCAGTGCCATCAAGACTCACAAACCAATCTTTGTGACCTGCCATGTGGTTGGAGCAGCATGTGTCAAGATACCAGCAATTTGTTTTGGCTTGTTCCTTCTCTATAGTGACCATGAGCAATACTTGTTCTTCACCAGAATCATCACCTTGAGCCATTCTTGCCTCAATTTCTGGTCCACCATTGCCATGTTTGAATCTGCACTCAGCTGCATAATGGCCAAAGTTCTTGCAATTAAAGCATTGTACCTTCCTCTTATCAAGTCTCTTTTTATTTCTTCTAAGAGCTTGATCCTGCATATTGAATTTTTGTGATACTGAACCAAATTCTTGTATGGCTCCTTCTTGGTTCTTTACTTTGTCATTTTTCCATCTACTTTTGAGTTTCTTTTGGAAACTTCCTTGACCAGAAGATTTCTTGGAGAACTTGGCTTGGAGGGCTTGCTCTGAATCATTTTCGTGATTCCTCTCCTTAATTCTTTGTTCATGTGCCTCTAATGAGCTTTATAATTCATCAATCTTGAACACTTCAAGATCCTTTAACTCTTTTATAGCTCCTACTATATGATCAAACCTATGTGTTAGAGTTCTCAATACTTTTTCAACCATCAATTGATCTCTCATCACTTCACCACATCATTTCATCAGATTTGTTAAGGATCTGATTTTGGTGAAGTAGTCTCAGATTGAGTCACCTTCTTTCATTTGCACAAGCTCATACTCCCTTCTCAAGAGAGGTTTCAGATGCAAACTTGCAACTCTGTTTCAACTCCTATTGAATCAGGGAACACATCACAAACTCTTGAAGAAGAGAATCAACTTGCAGATAAAACTCTCTATAGGAAAATGATTGGATGCTTGAGATATGTCTGCAATACAAGACCAGACATGGCATATGGTGTAGGAGTGGTCAGTAGGCATATGGAGACACCTAAGAAGACTCATCTACTAGCAGCAAAAATGTTGCTTAGGTATCTAAAGGGAACAATCGAGCTTGGCTTATTACTTCCTGCAAAACCAGCAACCTCAATCACAATATGTTTGGATATAGTGATGCTGACTGGTGTGGAGATAAAGTTGACAGGAAAAGCACAACAAGGTACTTGTTCTTGCTTGGTGATGCTCCAATCTCTTGATGCTCAAAGAAGCAAGATGTGGTTGCCTTATCTTCTTGTGAAGCATAATACATTGTTGCTTGTATGGCTGCTTGTCAGGTGCTATGGCTGAAAACTCTACTTGAAGAACTAAAGATAAGAAATGAAAAAAGTATGGTGTTGTTTGTGGATAACAAATCAGCAATAAATCTTGCTAAATACTCAGTTTCACATGGCATGAGTAAACACATTGAGACTAGATTTCATTTCTTAAGAAGTCAAGTAAGCAAAGGGAGATTGAAGCTGGATTTTTGCAAGAGTGAAATGCAACTTGCTGACATCCTTACGAAACCGTTAAAGAAGGAGAGGTTTGAGATGTTGAGAATCAAAATAGGGGTAATGGCAGCAAAGGGAAACTGAATTAAGGAGGGGTGTTATTTCATAATTCAGTTTGTAGTTGTTAGTTTACTTTCCAAATATAGAAATGCAGTTAGTTGTAAGCAACTATATAGTAAGTGTAGTTTATAAACTAATTAAGTCTTTTTGCCTTTGCTGAATATAAAAAGATTAACTCTACTTCTCTTCTCTTCTTCACTCGACCTTCACTCTTTTCTTCCTTCTTCTTTATTCCGTTTCTTGATTTGAACAACATAAATAAGTTAAAATAACATTAAACAACATAGGTTTTACACTTTATTCATAACAAAAATAGATAAATAGGTTTAAAACTTAATTAAACAATTAATATTTTGCCACAACATAAAATAACAAATGACAAATATAACTATAATAACAATATACATAACTACAAATAAGTTAAAAGGACGATATTTTTTTTCCTCCTAAGACAATATTATTTTGACATTTTTTTAATGGTTGATTCAATTGGTCCAACTGGCCGATCACCAATTATTTGTAAAAGATTCAAAATGAAGTGATTCATATACATTCTAGTTCATGGATGATGAGATAAGTAACTAGAGTCAACTATATATTTGATTCGAATTTAATAACACTACATATAGCTTGCAAACTCTACCCTAACGTCCTAGAACCACGGAGCTCTTGTGTTTGTCATAGCTTTTGGGCTTATTTCATTTTACACTTATGGCTTAGCTTATCAAGTCTAGTTTTCAAGTACCTTATAATGTTCTAGCCAATTAATAAGCTTTCAAATAACTTATAAGCTAATTGCATAAATCTATTAGTTAATTTTACCAAATAAGTCTCTAACCTTTTATTCTTAACTTTGGAGGCATCAAACAACTTTTGAGTAATTTTCTGCATCAAACAACTTTTCAATCAATTTTATCACAATTAACTTAAAAGAGTTAAAGGAGAGGTATGTAGAAGTTCAAAACCAAACATCCAAAAATGACACATGCTATGTGGAAAATGAAAAGGTAATAAATGGATGGCACATTTTATATTTAAATAAAAATGTAAGCATCAAACCGCACTCCCACCAATAAATGGAGCCACCTATGTAGAAAAATGTTTCACTGTTGTTCATATATACTATGTGCCAAGTATGCAAGTTTTGTCACATAAGAAAAATTCATCCCCAATTATAATTTGAACAATTATTAAAATATTAAAGTAATAAGAGCAAATGGAATTGTTTATAATGAATGTTTCAACTACTAGCTGTTTTCTTTGAGTTTTCTTTTGTTTCTTCCTGAAATGGGTTTCTTCTTCCTTACTAAATAACCTATTCCTCACAAAGACAAATATTATATTCCATGCACACTCATGTACAGGTTTCAACAACAAATTATCCTCCTGATTTGTAACTTAGAACAATGTAAAGAAACTTCCCCTTATCCCTTATCCCTCACTCCTCAAGAAATTTTAAAGCATATCCACACAAAAAATCATTTTTTTTATAAAAAAAAAGCACAACAAGTGGAAGAGGGAAAATTGGGCCATAATCTCCACACATCATGAACACGTGTAAAAATAGAATTAAGCAATTCCCCACAAATAGCACATAGTATATGCCATGCACACTCATGTACACGTCCATTGCACTAATTATTTTATTTTATTTTTGTTTTCTAACTTAGAAAAACAACGTGGGCTAAGGATTTTTCATTTCATACCTTTTTTTCCATCTCACTACCCACCATTTGTCCTTTCTTACAAGCCAAAAGCCAATGGTATATGTTTCATCATTCCCTTCTTGATTCATACACTTGAACAAAAATGGAACCTCATCCTCCATCACTTTCTCCTTCAAATTCTTATCAATTATATCACCTCCTCTTTTACAATTGAATCAAACCCTTTAAGCCTTTGATTTGTTCTATATATAAATTATCACTATTTTTCATTCATGGGTGCTGGTATTTCTTCAACTGCAATAGAAAATAATGTAGAGACTAGTCTTGGTGATATCCCAGAAAGCTGCATATCTTTCTTGCTCATGAATCTTGAACCTCAAGAGATTTGTAAATTGGCCATAGTGAACAAGAATTTTCACAAATCTTCAACTGCTGATTTTATATGGGAGTCTAAGTTGCCTCCTAGTTACAAGTATCTTATAAATAAAGTTCTTGGTGATCAAGAAAATATTGGTACCATGACCAAGAAAGAGATCTATGCCAAATTATGTCAGCCCAATTTCTTTGATGGTGGTACCAAAGTAAGATACTCATTCTTATTAATTAATGAGAGATGCATTTACTTCAAGAGTAATAAGTTTAAAAAACTTATTCCACATCTTAGTTATTCATTATAACAAAATTTAATGATTCAAATCATTATATTTCCCTAAAATAGATGACTAAAATGTGGAGTAGAGTTTTTAAACTTACTCTTTGAGCAAGGGGATACCCTCCCCTTAATTTGGTTCATTGGGCTTCTTTTTTACTTATATATTTTTCTTTCATTTCATTGCATTGATAATTGTAGGAAGTTTGGTTAGATAGATGCAGTGGACAGGTTTGTTTGTCCATTTCATCAAAGTCATTCAAGATCACAGGAATAGATGATAGAAGATATTGGAATCATATTCCAACCGAAGAATCCAGGTGAGTACAGTGTAGAAACAATCTATTTTAGTAGTAATTTATATTTATATATGTTGGGTTCTTTTTTTATATTAGTTTAAAGTGAACTTTTTTTTATTACTAACTTAAATAACCTTTTTGTGTTCACAAAACACAAATGTTGATTTTTTAGCTTTGATGAACAAAACAGATTTTTTACCAACATCCGTTGTTTTGGTTGGAAAAAAAACAGGCCTCCTTAACTTGTGATCCTAGGTTTTATCCATATTTTAAGTCTGTGTATCCTATGCCATTTAATTAAAACTGCGAAAGTAATTAGTCAGAAATAAAAACGTAATAATGTGAATTAGGAAAATAGAAAATTTAGTCTAAAAATAGTTGACCTTATTATATAGTTCATTTCTTAATCTTAAAGCATATTCTAATGTTAGTTAAGTTGATAATGATTCAACTCATATGATATAAAGATGTGTGTTCTAATCTTTAATAAATGTGATTTCTATGTTGTTCTTACTGAATTTCCACAACTCAACTTATTTCTATTTAATGAATATTTTATGAACATAAAACATAGATATTAAATAAGAGATAATTAGAATTATATATAATATCACATATATTTTTCAAAATTAACTACTATGTAATATATATATATATATA